>NW_027052763.1:0-223000 GCF_011386835.1 Chrysemys picta bellii | reverse complement strand
ACTCAGCCTATTGGTCAAAGGTGCTGGGGAGGTGGTGACCTCACAGAGAGATGCTGACATCAGCCAGGCAGGACAGGGGCGCAGGGCCAGGGAAACCTCAGAGTCCCCTGTAGCTTTGCTTCAGCAAGTCTCCTTCTCGAGGTCTCTCTTTGAGGACTGAGAGAGTATTAGGGGTCACGTACGTGAGCGCCAGGAGGAACCTCTTTTGAGTTTTCTCCTTTATTTTTCCTGATTTCACTAGAAAACTGACGTCCCTGTTTAGAAGGTAAGAGCCTCCGAGAGGTTTGGAACCTGTTCAGTCTGATGCATCTGGCGCCAGCTGAATTTTAGGCATGGAAAACACTAGCTTAAGGTGGCCGAATTTTATTCCCCACCTGGGATTTTGTCCCTTAAAATCACTGGGGACATTAGGGTTTGTCCTTTTTCTTTTACCTTTTCCTCCATCCCTCCATCCTTTCTCTTCATCTCTTACTTCTTTTGTCCTTTCCCCGTTCCCCTCCCACCACCAGGGGGGGGGGGTCTGTGTCGTAGGGGGTGCTCTACAACTCCCATTGTGGGAGGTCCACCGAAAAATGTGGCGTTGAAATAGTGCTCAGACAGTGATCCCCAGCGGTGACCTGGGCCATCCTTTGGGCTCTCTGGTGAGAACCCTCATCCTCCCGCCCCTCAGTCGCTACCCTGATTGGCTGAGCAGGGGGTTATTGACAGGGAGGAGACTCAGGTCCCTGTTGTTTTCTTTTAAGACCAAGTAAATAGTCATAACCAGTCATATGTTCAACAAATTTTGCTGCTTCTCTGCAGTTCATTATTTTCTCTACCATTCCAGTTCTCCTAAAATACTTGCTGAATAATTACTATGAACTCTTGCTGGTCTGGAACTCACTTGAGAACACTTTATTCAGGTCATTCAATGTCTGAAATTCAAGATCCGATGGTTAGTTTGAAAATCAGGGCTCTTGGGTCCTATTCCCAACTCTGCCACGGACTGGCTGTGTGACCTAAGACAAGTCAATTCTCCTTTCTCAGCCTTAGCTTCTCCCTCTTTCAAGTAGGGATAACAATCCGCTCCTACCTACCTCCCGACAGGTGGAGGATGGGGATCTATTGGAGAGTGTCACTAGGAGCAGTGCATAAGATGAGGTGTCCTATCATGTTTACTCAGATCAGATTAGGACATAATAGAATGGCTGAAATAGTCTATTTTATTTGTATTTTATTATGTTGCAATTGTTAAGAGCAGCAACTACTTAGCTCAGACTGAAACATCTTATCTAATTTTTGAGATCTAAGTGTCTCCTCTTTGTGTGCGACGAGACAAACACGTACTCCTGTTCTTTTTGTGACACAGAAGATGCTTTTGTTTTGCAACAAAATATTTTTGCAAAGAATTTTCATGCCACTTGATATGATTTCAAGAAACAAAGTGGTTTAGTTTGAATGGGATTTTCGGACAGAAACGGTTTCAATGAAATTTCCCCACCATCTCGATTTCTGGGCTCTATCCCTGTCTTTGGGGGGTTTGCTGTCTGTTAGAACAGGAGTCTGATTTGGATAGGGATAGAGACCTCTTTAATGTTTTTAATGAAGTAAATACTAATGGGAATTGTGTGATCATGGGAGACTTTAACTTCCCAGATATAGACTGGAGGACAAGTGCTAGTAATATAATAGGGCTCAGATTTTCCTAGATGTGATAGCTGATGGATTCCTTCACCAAGTAGTTGAAGAACCAACAAGAGGGGATGCCATTTTAGATTTGGTGTGGGTAGTGAGGATCTCTTAGAAGAAATGGTTGTAGGGGACAGCCTTGGTTTGAGCGATCATGAGCTAATTCAGTTTAAACTAAATGGAAGGGTAATGGAAGGGTAAGCAAAAATAGATCTGTGACTAGGGTTTTTGATTTCAAAAGGGCTAACTTTAAAAAATTAAGGAAATTAGATAGGGAAGTGGATTGGACTGAAGAACTTGTGGATCTAAAGGTGGAGAAGGCCTGGAATTACTTCAAGTCAAAGTTGCAGAAACTATCAGAAGCCTGCATCCCAAGAAAGGGGGGGAAATTCTTAGGCAGGAGTTGTAGACCAAGTTGGATGAGCAAGCATCTCAGAGAGATGATTAAGAAAAAGCAGAAATCCTACAAGGTGTGGAAGATGGGAGTGATCAGCAAGGAAAGCTACCTTACTGAGGTCAGAAAATGTAGGGACAAAGTGAGAAAGGCCGAAAGCCATGTAGAGTTGGACCTTGCAAAGGGAATTCAAACCAATAGTAAAAGGTGTGACAGGTTCTATAGCCATATAAATAAGAAAACAAAGAAAGAAGTGGGACCGCTAAACACTGAGGATGGAGTGGAGGTTAAGGATAATCTAGGCATGGCCCAATATCTAAACAAATACTTTGCCTCAGTCTTTAAGAGGCTAATGAGGAGCTTAGAGATAATGGTAGGATGACAAATGGGAATGAGGATATGGAGGTAGATATTACCACATCTGAGTTAGAAGCCAAACTCGAACAGTTTAATGGGACTAAATCGGGGGTCCCAGATAATCTTCATCCAAGAATATTAAAGGAACTGGCATATGAAATTGCAAGCCCATTAGCAAAAAATGTTAATGAATCAGTAAACTCAGGGGTTGTTCCGTATGACTGGAGAATTGCTAACATAGTTCCTAGCTTTAAGAAAGGGGAAAAAAGTGATCTGGGTAACTACAGGCCTGTTAGTTTGACATCTGTAGTATGCAAGGTCTCAGAAAATGTTTTGAAGGAGAAAGTAGTTAAGGACATTGAGGTCAATGGTAATTGGGACATAATACAACATGGCTTTACAAAAGGTAGAGCGTGCCAAACCAACCTGATCTCCTTCTTTGAGAAGGTCACAGATTTTTTAGACAAAGGAAACGCAGTGGATCTAATTTACCTCGATTTCAGTAAGGCATTTGATACGGTTCCACATGGGGAATTATTAGCTAAATTGGAAAAGATGAGGATCAATATGAAAATTGAAAGGTGGATAAGGAATTGGTTAAAGGGGAGACTACAACGGGTCGTACTGAAAGGTGAACTGTCAGGCTGGAGGGAGGTTATAGTGGAGTTCTTATATTATGGGAACAAGTAAATAACTTTTCCTTATTCACTTTCTTCACATCACTCATGATTTCATATACCTCTATCATATCCCCCCATAGTCTCCTCTTTTCCAAGCTGAAAAGTCCTAGCCTCTTTAATCTCTCCTCATATGGGACCCCTTCCAAACCTCTAATCATTTTAATTGCCCTTCTCTGAACCTTTTCTAATGCCAGTATATATTTTTTTGAGATGAGGAGACCACATCTGTACACAGTATTCAAGATGTGGGTGTACCATGGATTTATATAAGGGCAATAAGATATTCTCCGTCTTATTCTCTATCCCCTTTTTAATGATTCCTAACATCCTGTTTGCTTTTTTGACTGCCGCTGCACACTGCGTGGAAGTCTTCAGAGAACTATCCACGATGACTCCAAGATCTTTTTCCTGATTCGTTGTAGCTAAATTAGCCCCCATCATATTGTATGTATAGTTGGGGTTATTTTTCCCAATGTGCATTACTTTACGTTGTCCACATTAAATTTCATTTGCCATTTTGTTGCCCAATCACTTAGTTTTGGGAGATCTTTTTGAAGTTCTTCACAGTCTGCTTTGGTCTTAACTATCTTGAGCACTTTAGTATCATCTGCAAACTTTGCCACCTCACTTTTTACCCCTTTCTCCAGATCATTTATGAATAAGTTGAATAGCATTGGTCCTAGGACTGACCCTTGGGGAACACCACTAGTTACCCCTCTCCATTCTGAAAATTTACCATTTATTCCTACCCTTTGTTCCCTGTCTTTTAACCAGTTCTCAATCCATGAAAGGATCTTCCCTCTTATCCCATGACAACTTAATTTACATAAGACCCTTTGGTGAGGGACCTTGTCAAAGGCTTTCTGGAAATCTAAGTACACTATATCCACTGGATCCCCCTTGTCCACATGTTTGTTGACCCCTTCAAAGAACTCTAATAGATTAGTAAGACATGATTTCCCTTTACCTAAACTATGTTGACTTTTGCCCAACAATTTATGTTCTTCTATGTGTCTGACAATTTTATTCTTTACAATTGTTTCAACTAATTTGCCCGTTACTGACATTAGACTTACTGGTCTGTAATTGCCGGGATCACCAATAGTGCCCTTTTTAAATATTGGTGTTACATTAGCTATCTTCCAGTCATGGATACAGAAGCTGATTTAAAGGACAGGTTACAAACCATAATTAGTAGTTCCGCAATTTCACATCTGAGTTCTTTCAGAACTCTTGGGTCAATGCCATCTGGTCCCAGTGACTTATCAGTTAATTCCAAAACCTTCTCTAGTAACACCGCAATCTGTGACAATTCGTGAGATTTGTCAGCTACAAATGCTGGCTGAGGTTTGGGAATGGCTGGAAGGTGAAAAGAGACAAATTCCTATGACAAATAAGGCACAAATATTCAACAGCGAGGATGACTGACCACAGGAAGAAGCTACCAAGGAAAGTGGTGGATTCTCCGTCTCTTGATGTCATTTAATAAAGACTAGATGCCTTTCTGGAATGTGTTTACCCCAAAAGTAGCTATTGTGGTAGACAGGAGGCCTGTGATATGCAGGGGGTCAGATTAGATGCTCTAACTGTCTCTTCTGGCCATAAAGTCTACTCATTTCTGAGAAACCGAGTGTAGTATTGGGAGCAGCATCTGATGTTTTACTGTCTAGCCGGCTTGCTTCCTAGAATGAACACTCATTGAGTGAGGTGATCCACAGAGAGTAGCTCAAACCTCCAAAGTGTCTGGCCTGCGGCAGGACATTAGCACTGCAGGGGAGGGGTGTGTGTGGGAGTGACATCACAAAGGCCTTTTGCAGGACATCAGCCTATTGGTCAAAGGTGCTGGGGAGGTGGTGACCTCACAGAGAGATGCTGACATCAGCCAGGCAGGACAGGGGCGCAGGGCCAGGGAAACCTCAGAGTCCCCTGTAGCTTTCCTTCAGCAAGTCTCCTTCTCGAGGTCTCTCTTTGAGGACTGAGAGAGTATTAGGGGTCACGTACATGAGCGCCAGGAGGAACCTCTTTTGAGTTTTCTCCTTTCTTTTTCCTGATTTTACTAGAAAACAGACGTCCCTGTTTAGAAGGTAAGAGCCTCCGAGAGGTTTGGAACCTGTTCAGTCTGATGCATCTGGCGCCAGCTGAATTCTAGGCATGGAAAACACTAGCTTAAGGTGGCCGAATTTTATTCCCCACCTGGGATTTTGTCCCTTAGAATCACTGGGGACATTAGGGTTTGTCCTTTTTGTTTTACCTTTTCCTCCATCCCTCCCTCCTTTCTCTTCATCTCTTACTTCTTTTGTCCTTTCCTCTGTTCCCCTCCCACCACCAGGAGGACTCTGTGTGTGTGTCGTGGGGAGTGCTCTGCAATGGGAACAGGGACAATTCTCCAACTTTGGGCAGTCGAGAGCCTGGGTGAGATAAGGGGCGTTAAAGCCCTTTGTAAAGGAGAAAGGGGAGTTTCATGGTGTTGAGCACCAAGGAATTCTAAACTTTGCTAAAACATCTAGTCTGCAGAAACCAGAAATGGTTGGGGCCACGTTGTAACCATTGTCTTTTTTAAAGCCCATTGAGGGATGTGAGTCCCACCCTTTTAGGTATCTGGGGTGCTGGGAGAAGAGAAGAGGTGCCTGTCTCCATTTTATGGCCTCAACAAACTAAGTGCTGTGCCCCAGTTCTCGTCAGAGATCCCTGAAAAAGAACGTCTTCCCATCCATTAACATACCTGGAAAGATACTGGAACTCCTTATTAAACAATCAGTTTGTCAGCACCTACAGGACAATTTGGTTCTTAGGACTAGTGAGCATGGACTTGTCAAGAACAAATCATTCCAAACCAATCCTAGCTCCTACTTTGGCAGGGTTACGGGCCTAGTGGAGGTGGGTAAACAGTAGATGTGATCCATCTTGGTGTTAATAAAGACATTCTCACAAGCAAACTAGGGAGATGTGGTCTAGATGCAATTAGTATAATATGTGTGCACAGATGGTTGAAAGCCCGTACTCCAACAGCCCAGAACCAAACACTCCTCCTCCTGGGCAGTGCGCTCTGACCTCTAATGGTCAGATGCTGCTTAGCACTGTCAGAGCAGCTTTTGCTGGGGGATTCTCCCAGCACTTTCCAATAGTGGGAAAGTATGAAATCCCCATTTGACTGCTGGGGACAGAGCCTAGAGCGGGGAGCAACTTACCCAAAGTCCCACAGGTCAATAGGAAACCAGCAATGGAACCCAGGAGTCCTGACTCCCAGTTCCCTGCTCCAGTCACTCCAGCGGAGCACACTCCCTCTCAAAGCAGGGGGACCGGACATGAAGGCCTGGTTGTAATTGCCAGCTATGGGAGGGAGTGTGCAGCAGTGGTTAGTGAAGGGGCCTGGAAATAAGGACTGCTGGGTCCCATCCCTGGCTCTGACACTTGGTGTGACCCTGAGCCAGTAGCTTCCCCACCCCAGGCCTGTTTCCCATCAGTAGGGTTGGGGTAGCAGCCCCTACAGACCAGGGGGGTTGGGAGGCTCCAGGAAGGTGTGTAAAGTGCCGGGATGTCAGGATCCCGGAGGTGCTGTCACCCCCGCATTAGGCCAGTGTTCTGCACCCCCTGCTGCTGGCTGAGTTTCTCTGTCCCTTGGCAATAAGATAGACTCTTGTTTTCACAGCCAGTCGATCGCCCAGTGCTATCCCCCTGCCTGCTGGCTGGGCAGGGTAACTCCTCAGGTCACCACCACCCTCTCCAGCCTGCCTTGGCTTTGGGGAGTGAGGAGGAGGGCGAGGGACGATACTGAACATCCTCCATCCATCGCTCCGTCAGCAGAGCAAGTGAGTGGCATTAGGGTTCCCCGTTGGCGTCCCCTGTCTGTCTGGGGAGAGGCAGAAAGAGGGGGAACTAATCTCTCCCAAAGGAGATTGGATTTGCAAACCGCCCCCAGGAGCCCCTCGCTCTCAGACCGGGGAGGGGCTTCTCCAGAGCCGTCTCCAGTGTGTTTGGAAAGGTCCCAGCAATGGGGCTCCCAACGCTTCCCTTGTGGGAGACGGTTCCCCAGGCTGAGCGTCTCTGAGCTGGGCCAGACCCTGTGAGCTGCTGAGCATGGAAATCAATGGGAAAGGCGGGGGTCCTGGCCTTGCTCTGCCTCGGGACTTTGACCTGGGGAATGGTTTCCCAGGAGAAGTCCAGACTCCTGGGTTCTGTTCCTTCTCTAGCCTGGGGGGGAGTGTGGCCTGGGACGGCAGGAGGGAGCTGCTTGTCCAAAGTGACTGAGCCCAGTGATGGAAAAGGAGGAGACTCCCCGGGCATTGCAGCCCCAGAGGTGACGAGGGGGAACGCTGGGAGCAGATCATGCAATGAACTCCTGCCAGTGCGTGTAGATTGCATTACATGCACCCCTGTGGGGGGAGGAGGAGCTGCTCTGGCTGGGGCAGGGATGGGGAGGGACCAAACAGGCTGGTTAGTGAGAGGCTGCCTTGACCCCAGACTCACGCCCGCTCCCCGCTCGGTTCCAGGGTGGCCAGGCTCCTGAGGATGTTCAGGAAGAAGGCTCTGCAGGTGGCCCCAGAGCCTGAGGGAAGCAGCTGCCATCTTCCCCGGGAGCAGAGCGGCCCCTCCGTCCCCACTGGCGGGGAAGGAGCTCCCGGCCAGGCCAGGAGGTGGAAGTGCCCAGTCTTCTGGCGGAGAAAACCCGCTCCCAGCGCAGGCGCCGAGGTGGGAGAGGCCAGGTCGAAATGGAGCTGGGCCAGGCTGCGTCTGGGCAGGCAGGACCCAGCGCAGGAGGGGAGCCGGGCAGAGTGACTCTGGGCCATGTTGTGTGGGCAGCAGCAGCCCCAGGAGCCCAGCCCTGATTCCCAGCAGGAGGCATCGCCCGGCCCGGTCAGTGAGGACCTTCCAGCCTCCCCAGGGCAGGAGGTGGAGGATCCCTGTCCCACCACCAGCAGCTCGGCCCGCTTCCCATGGGACAGCAGCAGTGCCTGGGACTCGGGCAGCAGCGAGGCCGATGGGCGCCGCAGCTTTGTTCCAGGTGAGGAGTCAGGCTGGGCTCAGGGAGAGGTGAGGGCGGGGCTGTGAACACCCTGGGCCCAGGCCCTCAATCAGTGCTATGGGGGCGGATCCCCAGCCCAGGGGTCTGGCCTGAGCCACATGAACCCCACTGACACTAGATGCTGCCACTTTGGTCCTCGGTGCTCCAGTTGGGGGGAGGCACCTCCCAGGGAGTCCAGGACAGCGTGGGGGGGGTCTCTTTGCTATGGGCTCCTGCAGGAGTTGGGGGCTGAAGGCATCACTGAGACGGGGGAGTGTGGGGCCCGATCTGCCCTGGGTCCCGGAGGTGGGAAGGGGACACATTGCCCCAGCGTGCCCCTGTCCTTCCCCCGAGTGGCAGCAGGCGTCACCCTGTCCCCTTCTCTCCCTGGTGCAGGGACCGCCAGGGACTCAGGGGACGAGGAGGAGGAATGGGTGGACGTGGCCACAGAGGAGGCTGCTCTCAATAACAGCCGAGAGCAGCTCCAAGACGGAGAAAAGGTACAAACGTTCCCCAGCTGTGCTGGAACCGAGACTGTCCTGCCCCTTCCCAGCACCTGACCCCCTGCAGAGGGTCTTGTCCCTGATGATCCACCAGCCCTAATGGGGACCTTTCTCCTCCATGATCTGGGACCCCAGAGGTGGGGGTGTCTGTCACACACTAGCCGGGTCTCCTCCCCCCACAGGCACTGTCCCAGTTCCTGACCCTGCTTGTGGTGGAGTGGTGGGTGATTTGGACAATGGGCGGGTCCCCACTATCCCCCATTCAGGCCTGAGTCCTGCAGCTACTGTTTGGGGGCAGGGAGGTCTCTGGCTAACTGGCTCTCTCTCCCCTAACCCCACTCCTGGTGGGTGCAGGAGGAGGCCCAGCAGCTCGTGTTCCTGCACGCCATCCACCCCGCGTCTCGCTGCACAGCAGAGAGGGCAGGACACACTGGAGCCGCACTGCTGCAAGGCGGCTGTGGCGGAGAGGATTGTGGTGAGCGAGACACGGCGCCCAGAGGGAGGACAGAGACATGGGAGGGGCAGGGGTCTCCCCAGGCCAATGGATGGGGGATGGCTGGTGCTGGAGGGGCAGCTGAGGGCAGAGATTGCTGGGGCTGAAGACTGGGGAGAAGAGACGGGAGAAATTCGGAGAGTGGTCACTATTGGGCAGGAATCGGAGGAGTGGGGGGCAGGTGGGGGGATCCTGCTGGTTGTGTGGGGCCCTGGCTGTGTAATCTCCTCACTGGGAAGTGTCAGTGAGGCCCGAATCTCACACGCTCCTTTGGGTCTCACAGGAGCTCATTGAGGAGCTGCCTGATAACTCTCCACCCGGCGCCGTCCTCGCCAACTCCCTGATTGTTGTGGGCAACCTCAGGTACCGAGACCCGCCGGCCCGGTTCCCCTAACCCCAGTGCTGCTCAGGCCCAGGGCTGGGAGTCACTGCCCCTCCCACTCCCAGGTCACCGCCCAAGGGTGGCTCCTCTGGCAGAGGTGCGGGGAAGGTTCACTCTCTCCTGGCTGGGCTGTTCTTTTCACTCCAGTAACATTGCAACGGCTTTGCAATGGGGAGAGGCTCACACCCAGGATCAGATACAGGAGGGGCAGCAGGGTGCAGGGAACAGGGGCTATTCCTGCCCTGCCACTGTCTGTGTGAGAAACCTTGGCCTTGTCATTCCCTGGCTCGGTGCCTCAGTTTCCCTTCTTGCCAGCCTGTGCCTATTTCCCTGCAGTTTCACCTGCGTGTTGGTGCCAGTCCCATCCCCGTACTGCACAGTCTAATACCGGCTCCTCTCTCTTGCCAGCACCATGACACCTGCCCTGGAGCCAGAGCTGGAGACCCACCTCCTCCGAGCTGCCCTGCACGCCGTCTTCACCCTGGGCATGGAGAAGGACACCGCCCAAGTTCAGGTAGATCATGCTAAAGTCATGGATTGAAGAGCCAGCTGTCATCCTGCCATGAGTCCTTGCTAATTGCCTGCAGTGGGATGTGAAGGAGAGAGGCCAGGATATGTGTTTGGGGGTCTCACCAGTGCTTCCCAGAGACCCCACTTCCCATCCTGTGGCAAGTTTAGCCCCAGTTTCCCTAATTCTGACCCATGGCTCTCCCTTGCTTTCAGGATCTGCCTAGGGTCTTGCCAGACCTCCTGGACGCCATGCTGGGGAACCTGCTGGTAGAGTCCCCAGACACCGACAGGCTCCAGTACATCTTGGAGGTGAGCCCGATGAGAGGGGTGGGGGCAATTTTACCTTCACTCTTAGATCCATTTTCCAGTCTGTCCTCCTAGCCGGGCCCCCAGTGGGCATCCTTGGTCAGGGCAGTCAGTGCAATGCTTCCTTTCCCCACAGCACATTAACTACTGGATCATGTCCAGGGTGCCGCGAGAGAGAGCCAGGGCCGTTAAGAGCAGCACGGCCCTGCTCAGATTCACCATCACCCTCCCTGAGTTTGACATAAGTGACCTCTGACTGTGCTCCAGGTTCATGCCTCCCTGTCATCCTGGAGCAGCTGGGGAAGCAAGTCCTCATGGAGGGCCCTGTCCACAGCCCTGTGCTCCAGGCTTCCTTGGGGGCAGAGGAAATTAAGGGTCTGGCTCTAGCTCCTATCCTCTAGCATCTCCTGCAGAGGGGCTGAGGGGAAGGAGAGTCCTGGCCCGGGGGGACTGGGAGCTAACAGGAAAATGCTGATGGAGTCCCCTCTCCCTCTCCCGTCCATTAGAACTCAGCGGAATTCCCCAGGATGGGTCACCACATGGCACAGCTGGCTCTGTCCGTCAGTGACCCAGCCAAGGACATCAGCCGGCAGGCCAGGGAGGGGCTTTACCGGCTCTACCAGCTGCTGCTGCACCAGAGGGGTAAGGAACCCAGCTGGGAAATGGCACCCGCTAGAAGAGTGAGACTGGGACCCCAGCCAATTTCTCCGAGACTGACCCCGGCTGGAGGATGAGTCTCTCTATCACTTTCTGTGTTCCACACCACGCCCTGCAATTCTGTTGGGCCAGGCACGCAGCGAGGACTCTGCCCACTGTGCAGCCACCAATGGGATTGGAAGGACACAAGCCCTGCAACCAGAAGGACAAATGTGTGTGTCTCTCTCTCCCTGTCACCTACTCCCTCCTGGGGGAAACCCAGCAGCTGATGGGGGAAAAGATGAGCAGCTGCATTAGCCTCAGGAGATTGGGGCGGGGCCCAGGCCTCATTCCCATCCTGTGGCCATTCGCTGGCCTGGCACAAGGAGCCTGGTGGGGAATGAAAGGGAGAGCAGGTGCTCCTGGGAAGGGAGATGAATTCACCTCCATGAGCAGGAGCGAGCCAGCTTGTCCCCGGAGCAGCTCCACCCAGCTCTTTAGCCAGGTTAATTAATGACCAGCTTTGCTTTATCCCAGACTTACGTTCTTAGGACAGGGTGCTATCGCTCTTGGGAAGGGCAGGAGAGTCCCCCAAGTGCCCTCTGCGAGACTCTCCTGTCCCACAGGGCCGCACCCAATTCCTAGTGGTCTGGTGTCTGTGTCACCCGAGCCACCACCCAGAGTTGCTCCCATAACTGGCAGCCTGGGAGGCCAAGGACTGACGGGTGATGGCGTCTGACCAGGCAGGGCTGAGGCACATGGGCAGGGGACGCTTGTCCTGCTGCTGGCAAGGCTGGACCCCTTCTGGAGAGAACAGGAGGATTCAGTCAGCAGTAGGGTTACCATGTCTAATAAATAAAAAAAGAGGACCCTCCACGGGCCCTGACCCCGCCCATTTCCCCACCCCCTAGCCCCGCCCCAACTCCGCCCCTTCCCCGCCCTAACTCAGCCCCCTCCTCCCTCCCACTCCCAGCTATGGGGAAAGGGCTGCCCCAGCGCTACCGGCTTCACGGTTTGCCGGGCAGCCCCCAGACTCTGCGCCCCCGACTGGCGCTTCCTCAGCGCAGCTGGAGCCCGGGAAGGGAAGTGCCTGGCTTGCGGCTGGGGGTCCGGAGGCAGGGGGGGCTGCCCGAAGCCGGTAGCGCTGGCTCGGGCAGCTCGGCTCTTAAAGTCTGAGAGGGGAGGAGCGGAGCAGATCAGAGCAGCCGCGGGAGGGGAAGTGCCCGGCCGGCATTTTCCCGGACATGTTTGGCTTTTTGGCAATTCCCCCCGGACAGGCGTTTGATTGCCGAAAAGCAGGACATGTCCGGGAAAAACCGGACGTATGGTAACCCTAGTCAGCAGGGGCTGCCGATCCGTCCCATTCACCAGGGCTGCCATCCTGCGGCTTCAGCATTAGTGGCTGGGGTGACTTGGGGAAAGGTCTCAACCTCCCCACATCCCACTTCACTGCTGCCAGAATCCCTCCTGCTCCCCCCGCTACAGTCCCCTCCCTACCCAACCTGGGTGGGGCTGGAGGACTGGGGTCTGAGAACTTGAGCTGTGGATTGGAGGTGGAACAGCTGTCAGGGGCACTGAGGGGGAAGTGGCAGGAGCTCCCCGTACAAGGAGGGGGGTTGCCACTGGAGGTCACTAGGAAGGACAACAAGACTCCATCCTGGGAATCAGGAGGGGGAATCCATCCCTCAGAGGTGGGCAGGGGCTGGGTGGAAATGCTGCTGATTCCAGGGGCCGTTAATCCCCCCTGATTCCTCGGAGGCGTCTGAGTCTCAGACAGGTTCTCGTTCCCTTGCAGCAGGACGACGACATGGCCAATGTGATGCGCCAGCTCCGTATCATGCGGCACTTGCGCCAGGTGCCCGAGGCGCTGCAGGGCCTGTGCCTCTGAGGCCACCAGCAACTCCCGCTCTCTGCTGCAGGTACTGCTCTGGCTCTCTGTAAATGGGGAGCTAGTGGAAGGGGAAATGGAGCCCCCTGGCACTCACAGAAACCCTCTCCCCTCTCTGTGGAGCAGGGTCCTTTCCTCTGCCCCCAAATTCCTTCATCTGGGACAGGAGCTCTTTCCCTCACACCCATTCCCCTCCCCCCTTTCCTTGATCTACCCCCATCCCATTCCCCCTGCGCCCAGGCAGAGCTCTGCCTGCCCCATATGGTGCAGAAAGGCCTGTGATATGCAGGGGGTCAGATTAGATGCTCTAACGGTCTCTTCTGCCCATAAAGTCTACTCATTTCTGAGAAACCGAGTGTAGCATTGGGAGCAGCCTCTGCTGTTTTACTGTCTAGCCGGCTTGCTTCCTAGAATGAACACTCATTGAGCGGGGTGATCCACAGAGAGTAGCTCTGTGACATACTGGTGGAGGGTCTGCAAGGTCCATGGCCACCCCAGCCACCTCCACCTTGCCTGCCTCATGGGGGTTTGTGTCAGAGGACACCTTCTCCTTCTCCTTTCTTTCTAACTTCTTAGGGCCCTGGCCCCTCGTTCAGCCACTCAGCAATTTCCTAAGCAGGCCGTGTCTTTTGATGTGGCCTGCTTCTCTGCCCCCAAAACAAAGAACTCTTGCTCCCATCTTGGCATTAGGCCACGCTTGTACACTTTCTCATGCCCTTCTCCCTGGGCTAACCTTCTCAGCACAGCCCAGGCATGCTCTCCTTCTCTGCTCTTTTTGTCCATGGGCATAGCAGACCCTGGGTTGATTTCCCTTTGCAGGATCTCTCACAGGTATTGCTGCTGCTGCATCTGTAGCTCCACCTGCACTTCCTTCTGCGTCTGTTGGTTTTCTAGGAGCTGCTGGAGAAACCCCTAGATCTGCTTTGGCTGCTTAGCCAGTCCCTGGAACTGAAGTGGGAAATCCAGCGACCAGCTTGGTCCCTTGATACACCTGCTTGGGGGAGGGATAGCTCAGTGGTTTGAGCATTGGCCTGCTACACGCGGGGTTGTGAGCTCAATCCTTGAGGGGGCCATTTAGGGATCAGGGCAAAAAATTGTCTGGGGATTGGTCCTGCTTTTAGCAGGGGATTGGACTAGATGACCTCCGGAGGTCCCTTCCAACCCTGATATTCTATGATTCCTTCAGCAACCAAGACTTCCCTCACGGATCACAGGGGGAACTCAATCCTGCCAACTATGCTAATCATAAATGAATCTACTCATCGTTAGGTGCCCCCCGGCGGCCAGGCATGGCATCACAGCCCTCTCGCTGGGCTAGCGTCCCCCATCCATGGTCGCTCCAGCACCACGGCAGTTTCTCTGCCTGGTAACTCCGGCCAGGTCACCACCTTTAGTCCACCCTTCTGCGGCCCAGCTTGCCTCACACTAAAAGTCCAAAGAGGTCTTTCCACAGACAGAAGTCCTTCTGCCATCGCTGGGGCACTTGCTCAGCCTGTAGCCCCCTTGCTGGGCTTGGGAACCCTCTCCAGGTGCGTGTACGCCGCCTCCTCTGGGGCCGGTAGGGGAACCCAGTCCCACCCTGACATTGATAGCAGCCCAGGGCCCTGGACCCAACAGCTAGGTCTGCACCTTTCTCTTTGCTGCACTTTTCCAACCTCTCTTCTCAAGTTCCCCTCCAGGCTTTCCTTGCTGCTCTGAACTTCCTACCTCATTCTCAATCCTGTTGCTACCCCAGCTGGGCTGTATCACCACTGAAGTCTGGCTCTTTAGGGGGGCGGATATGGTGCCTCTCAGTTCGGGCTCATTCTGTAATCAGCTTTCTGTGAGTGCCAGGGGGCTCCATTTCCCCTTCCACTAGCTCCCAATTTACAGAGAGCGAGAGCAGTACCTGCAGCAGGGAGCGGGAGTTGCTGGTGGCCTCAGAGGCACAGGCCCTGCAGCGCCTCAGGAACCTGGCGCAAGTGCCGCATGATACGGAGCTGGTGCATCACATTGGCCGTGACGTCCTCCTGCTGCAAGGGAACGAGAACCTGTCTGAGACTCAGACGCCTCCGAGGAATCAGGGGGGATTAACGGCCCCTGGAACCAGCAGCATTTCCACCCAGCCCCTGCCCATCTCTGAGGGATGGATTCCCCCTCCTGACCCCCAGGATGGAGTCTTGTTGTCCTTCCTAGTGACCTCCAGTGGCAACCCCCCTCCTTGTACGGGGAGCTCCTGCCACTTCCCCCGTCAGTGCCCCTGACAGCTGTTCCACCTCCAATCCACAGCTCAAGTTCTCAGACCCCTCTCCTCCAGCCCCACCCAGGTTGGGTAGGGAGGGAACTGTAGCGGGGGGTCAGGAGGGATTCTGGCAGCAGTGAAGTGGGATGTGGGGAGGTTGAGACCTTTCCCCAAGTCACCCCAGCCACTAATGCTGAAGCCGCAGGATGGCAGCCCTGGTGAATGGGACGGATCGGCAGCCCCTGCTGACTGAATCCTCCTGTTCTCTCCAGCAGGGCCGGCTTTAGGAAGGGCGGGGCCCAATTCGAACATTTTTGGCGGGGCCCCGGCAGGGATGACTAACAAAAAAAATAATGGGAAAAAAAGCCTTTAATTTCTTGCATGTATTATTTACTTTCCATAACTATATAAAAAATAAAATTATATATTCTGTACATTGCATCATATATGCTGTTGATCGGTTATTAATGAGCTCCATTTCACGTGTCTGGGTCGCCGCCACTCCCTGGGGGTGTGCTAGGGTGACCAGATGTCCTGATTTTATAGGGACAGTCCCGATTTTTGGGTCTTTTTCTTATAGGATCCTATTATCCCCCACCCCCTGTCCCGATTTTTCACACTTGCTGTCTGGTCACCCTAGTGGTGTGCACATGTGTGGGTCCCAGCTGCTCCCTGCCCCCCTCATTGAAGCAGGTGTGCAGGGTGACTGCCCTGGGAACTGCAGGGCACCAGTGGACATGGGGCTGGCTGGAGGCAGGGCAGGGGCTCACTGGAGGTAGGGTCTGGCTGCAGGCAGGGCAAGGGGTGCGGGGCTGGCTGGAGACAGGGGTGTGTGGGGCTGGCTGGCTTTGGGCAGGGCCGCAGGGGGGTGCGGCAGGGGTTGCCTGGAGACAGGGCAGGGGGTGCGGCAGAGGCTGGCTGTGGGCAGGGGGTGCAGGGCTGGCTGCAGGCAGGGCAGGGGGGCAGGGCTGGTGCGGGCAGAACAGGGGTGGCGGGGCTAGAGGTAGGGCAGGGGTGCAGCAGGGGCTGGCTGCGGACAGGGGGTGCAGGGCTGGCTGGAGACAGGGCTGGCTGCCTGCAGGGCAGGGGGTGCGGGCTGGTGCGGGGACGGGGTGCAGCAGAGGCAGCTTTAAATAGCCCCCGAGCCCCCCGCTATCCCAGGGCTCTGGGGGCTATTTAAAGGGCCCAGGGCTCCCCTGCTTCTACCGCCCCGGCCCTTTAAATAGCCGCAGGAGCCCTGGGGAAGCAGCGGGGCTCCAGTGGCTATTTAAAGGGCCGGGGCGGTAGAGGCAGCGGGAGTCCCGGACTTTTTAAATAGCCCCCAGAGCCCCACAGCCCTACCCCAGGGCTCCAGCAGTGGGGGTCTGGTGGCAATTTAAAGGGCCTGGGGCTCCGGCCCCTGCTGGGAGCCCTAGGTCCTTTAAATTGCCCCCTGGGGAAGCCGGACCACCCTGGTACAGCCACAGAGCCGCAGGGAGGGGAACCCTGAGGTGTGGGGGCTGGGTGGGTACTGGGAGTTCCTCCTGAAGGGACGGGGGTTGGCCAAGGTCACTCAGCCCCGGGGTGTGGGAGGGGGACAGGCTGAGGGCACTCAGAGCCCCAGGAAGTGGGGGGGGGGCGCTGAGGGGAGGGACTGGCCAGGGGCACTCAGAGCTCGGGGGAGGGGCTGTCCGGGGGGAGGGCACTCACAGCCCCAGGAGGTGTGGGGGGAGGAGCACACAGGATTTCAGGAATTCCCTGGCAGTGAAGAGCTGCTGGCGGCAGGGAGGAGCCAGCCGTGACAATCCCCACTTGGGATCCCTGGCTGGGCTAGAGGGTATGGGGGCCCGTGGCCAAGCTGCAGCGGAAGGTGACCTGAAGAAAATGCCTCGGCCTCCAGCTAGGAAGGGCCTGGGCCAGACAATGACCCACCACGCAGTGTCCCAGCTCCCTGCCCCACACCTGTGGGGCACGGCCCCTCCTCTGTAGGGAGGTTGGCATGTACCTTAGTGCTGCTTCCTCCATCCCCAAAGGCCTCTCCCAGCCAGTCTCTGGCAACCCCTGCCGTTCAGTATGCACATTACCCTGCTGTGACATACCGGGGGGGGGGAACCCCTCGGGGTTGGGGGGGCTGTCACACAGCTGGGCAATTTTACCCGGCTGGGCAGGAGTGACTGTCTCTCTGGAGCTGGGGTCTCAGCCAAGGTGTCTCTCTGCCCTTCCCCCCAGTAGCGCCCCACATTGAGTTCCAGCCCCACATTCACACCCACAAGTGCTGGTGGGTTCCAATCCCAGCTGAACACGCCCACCCGGCCCTAGTGCAGAGCAGAAGGGCCCAGCGCTTCCCCACAGACCCTCTGGCTCTCCGAGCCCGCTCTTACCCATCACCGCAGCACGTCTGGCCCATGCTGAACGCTGCTGCTCTGTGCAGAGAGGCTGGCACTTCTCGCTTCTGCCGTACGAGGGGCAGGTGCTGCTACCGACTGCTCCCCCTAACCCCCGCCCTGCTGCGTTCTGGGGATGCTGCTCTGTTGTGGAGCTCTCAGGTGTCTTGAACTGGAATTTGTTTGGAGAGAAACTGCTAAGGAGCCTTATCAGCCCCGAGCAGAGAGTACCTGGGAGCCTGCCTGGGTCGGGCGGGTCTGGTACAGCCTCCCGCCAGATAAGGCTCTTCCCTGGACCTGCCACCCATTGGAATCTGGAACGATTCCCTCCGAGGTAACACCCGGGGCAGCCAGGGCAGGGCAGGGCACGGCCTGCTCCCCGGGAGCGTTAGGGCTTTCAGGAGTCAGAGGTGCCAGCGGAGCAGGTTGTACGTTAAAGCAGCGAAGGCAGTTGGGGGGCAGAGGAATTGGGTGCTTTGCCATTGCACTTGATCAGCTCAATTTGAAAATTCTTTCAAAGGAAATCCAGATGTATACATCTGACTGGGGTACATGTACACACATACACACGCACACTCACATGTGCACACACTCATGTGCACATACACGTACACGCATACATACACACATGTACACATACACATATGTACAGATGTACACATACACGCACACACGCTGTCCCTGGAGCGCCCCAGGATGCGACTGACGGGGTGGCTGGCTATTATGGAGGCAGAAGGGGGTTGGGAGAAAATAATCAAGAAGAACTTTTGCTGAAAATGCAAACCTAAGCTGGAAATCTGTGCAGGGCTGGGTCAGCGAAAATGATCTTTTGAGCTGTTCTTATTAACCGTGGTCCTGTACTTCCTGGTTTGCGTCGGACCCAGGCAGGAGACTGGGCTGCTCTGAGCTGTAGAAGCCATTGGAATGAGCCAGGTCGGAATGAGCCAGGCCCTCAGAGCCTTCTGTCACCAATCGCCCCAGCAGTCACTGATCCACACCAAACCACGTCCTTCCAGTCAGGCAGTTTCATATGCACACGTCAAACCCTTGGTTTGCCACTCAGACACCACGGTGATGGGCACAGTAAGGACCGAGAGACGCTAAACAGGCAGACAGACAAGGAAATAGTGGCCCTGCCTACAGGTGTGTGTGTGGTGCAAACGGATGAACACCAGTTGCTGGCTGAAGGCACAACCTTAATTCCTGCATCTCCTGTCTGTCAGCTATCGTTCGCTTGGCAGCCTGAGCTCCGATTTCTAACGCAGCGTTTTGCTCTGGCCTATTGTGGTTCTCATGTCCGGGGGCGCCTTGGCCCCTGGTATCAGGAGCGGTGCTAAGGAGGCTGCTTTTCAAAGGTCCTTAAGTAGGGTTGCCAACTTTCTACTTGCACAAAACCAAACGCCCTTGACCCAACCCCTTTCATTCCCTTCCCCAAGGCCCCACCCTCACTCACTCCAGCCCAGCCCACCTCTCTCAGTCGTTCGCTCTCACACCCTCACTCACTTTCACTGGGTTGGAGCTGGGGGTTGGCGTGCAGGGAGGGGTGAGGGCTCCGGTGGGGATGCGGGCTCTGGGATTGGGCTGGAGATTAGGGGGTTGGGGTGCCAGAGGGGGATCCGGGCTGGGACAGAGGGTTGGGGTGCGGACTCTGGGAGGGAGTTTGGGTGCGGGAGGGGGCTCAGGGCTGGGGTAGGGGATTGGGGTGGGGGTGTGGGGTCTGGGAGGGATTAGGGTACAGCAGGGGGTTCCGACCTGGGGCAGGGGGTTGGGGTGCCGGGTGTGAGGTCTGGGAGGGAATTTGGGTGTGGGAGGGGGTTCCGACCTGGGGCAGGGTTTCTGGGTGCGAGCTCCGGCCAGGCGGCGCTTACCTCAGCCAGCTCTTGGTCAATGGCACACCGGTGCTAATGCAGGCTCCTGACCCCTGGTCTCCCTCCGCTGGTAGGCTCTGAGCAAGGCCTGCCCAGAGAACATGGATGACGAGCTCTCGATCCTGCTGACAGCACCCCCCAGCACAGACAAACTCCAGCACATCTTGGAGGTGAGCAGAATGGGGAGGGGCCGCAGGGGTTTTACCTTAGCCCTGGGGACTCCTAGAAAGAAGAGACTGGAAAATCCATATTTCTATTGGATCCTTCCGAGTATGCATTGGTGATATAAACTCACTGGGTGACCTTGGGGTAACTCACTTCCCCCTTACGGCATCAGTCTTCTCCACTATCAAATCTACACTGGGGAAGAAGGACAGAAGCCCCGACAATCACCTTCACCTCTGGGTGTCTGGTCCTGGGAGCCGAAACCAACTGGACTATCTGCCCCATCTCCTAAACTGCCCTGTCTTTCCCTCCTAGGGCCTTGTCCTTAGTGCTCAGCCTGGCCCCTTCCCAGCTTGTCCCTGACCTTTAAAGGACGCTCCAAGCCCCTCCCAGGCCTGCTTCCCTTGGGGTCTCTCTCCTGGCTGAGTACAGGCTGCCCTTCTATCTCTCAGCAGGCCTGGTGTGACAATGCGGTTCTGGCGGAACCCAATTGAGAGTGCCAACTCAGGACAAATTGCTCAAATAGGGCAGTTACAGCCCAAGGCTGGGGGTTTTTCCACCTCTAAGGCAAACCAAACCAGCCAGACTAAGAGGACTTCGGTCTCACCCCACTGGCTAACCGCAAGTCTCACAAGCAATCTCCTTAGACACTCCAGTTTCCCAGTATTACCACCAGTGCCACTCGTTATGGGGACAAATGGTTATGAAAACCAATACCCCAGTAAAAGAAAAAGGTTCTCCTGATCCCAAAGGACCAAGCCCCAAACCCAGGTCAATATACAAATCACATCTTACCCACAAATCACGCTGTTGCCAATCCTTCAGAATCTAAAATCTAAAGGTTTATTCATAAAAGGAAAAAGATAGAGATGAGCGTTAGAATTGGTTAAATGGAATCAATTACATACAGTAATGGCAAAGTTCTTGGTTCAGGCTTGCAGCAGCAATGGAATAAACTGCAGGTTCAAATCAAGTCTCTGGAATACATCCCCCGCTGGGATGGGTCCTCAGTCCTTTGTTCAAAGCTTCAGCTTGTAGCAAAGTTCCTCCAGAGGTATGAAGCAGGATTGAAGACAAGATGGAGATGAGGCATCAGCCTTATATAGTCTTTTCCAGGTGTAAGAACACCTCTTTGTTCTTACTGTGGAAAATTACAGCAAAATGGAGTCTGGAGTCACATGGGCAAGTTCCTGCATACTTTGCTGAGTCTCAAGGCATATTTGCCTTCTCTCAATGGGTCCATTGTATAGCTGATGGTCCTTAATGGGCCATCAAGCAGGTTCGGCAGAGCTAACACCAGTTTGTCTGGGATGTCACCCAGCAGCATAGCATAAGTTTGAAATACAGACAGTATAGAGCCAATATTCATAACTTCAACTACAAAAGTAATACACACATATAGACAGCATAATCATAACCAGTAAACCATAATCTTGTCTTAGACACCCCATTTGACCCCCTTTATACAAGATTTGCGTGCCACTACAGGACCTCGGTTGCAACAATGATCTATATGGTCCCAGATTATATCAATAACGTCACACCTGGGTCCTAGTCACAGGCTGAGTCTTGTCACGTGACCCCCACACTTATTCCCTTCACCCTAGGGACCTGCATCACCTCGGCCAGGTGCAGTTGAGCTCCAACCCCTTTCCTGGCCATCTCACCCTGGGACAGGTTGAAACTGGTAACCTGTGGGTAACAGTAACTGGTTGCTCCCAAAGGTGCTGAAGACACAATGGAAGAGGAAATCCTTTGGCCTGGATTGAAATTATTCCGACTGAAAGTGAATGAGAGAAAATAGGTCCAGAGTTCTCTTCCTAGCAGCAGAAAATGTAGCGATTGATAGAGGTTCAGGTCAGAAAGGACCATTATGTGCATCTAGTCGCCCCTCCTGTACAACTCAGGGCTAGAATGTGACCACGTGGTTCCTTCAGCCAACCATAGCATGGGACTGAGTCAGAGCACGTCTTTTGGAACGACATCCATATGTAGGAGAGCCAGCTGGCTACCAGAAAATCTCTCTTCTGCAGTGGCGTGGGGTTAAGGGACACGGGGGAAAAGACATGGCGGCTGTGACTAAACTTAGAGCAGCAAGGCCAGGAAAACCAGGGTTAGGTCCCAGGCCTGGCTATCAGATCTGCTGTTTTCTATTCCTGGCTTTGGGACCATGAGCGAGTCTCTGCACCGCTGGGTGCCTCGGTTTCCCCAGCTATCAAATGGAGCTAATCAAGGTTTTGTTTCTTCTCCCCATTTTACAGGGTGGGAAACCGAGACACAGTTGGGACCTGTCTACACTACAGGTCTGTCGTGCGTTTGTAATCTGCTGACCCCCACATGTTGTTCAGAGCCTATGGACAACACAGCTCCTAAAGGTACGTTTGTTCTGTGCTTATCCCCTCTGTACCAGCAGGGCTGGACAGCATTTCTCACTGTGATGTGGGGAGCAGGTCCTGGGTACTAAGGGTCTGAAGAAGCTCTCAAGGACTAATTTTTTAAAATAATTGTTATCAATGAATTGGGAGAAAACATACAATCACTGCGGATAAGATTGAGGGGTGACAAAATACAGGCAGAGTGGTAATTCCTGATGGGGAGAGGGCAGTGATACAGAGTGATCTGGCTCATTCGGCCAGCTGGACCCATTCAAAGAAAACAAGTTTGAGCAGAGCCCAATGCAAGGTCCTATACGTGGCAACAAGGCACGCCGGCCACACCTCCAGAATGGGGACGTGGATCCAGGAAAGCAGTGACTCTGAAAAGGATTTAGGGGCCAGAGTGGAGAAGCCACTCAACATGAGCTCCCAGTGTGATGCTGTGGTGAACAGGGCTAAAGCCATCATTAGACGTAGGAGCAGAGCCGTGAGTAGGATAGGGAGGTGACACAGCAGCAGTGAGACTGCTATTGGAATACTGCCTCCAGTCTTGGTGTCCTCCTTTGAAAAAGATGGTCCTAGAAATTGGAGCTGGGGCAGCAAAGAGCCATGAAATGTTCTGAGGGCTGGAGAAAAATGCCTTCTAGTGAGCTATGGAAAGAGCTCAACCTGTTTAGCTTATCAAAAGAAGATTGAAGGGGACTTCATTGAAGTGTTGAAGTGCCTTAATGGAGAGAAAATACTGGGTATTAAAGGGCTCTCTAGTCTAGCAGAGAAAGGCAGAACAAGACCCAATGGCTGGAAGGTGAAAAGAGACAAATTCCTATGACAGATAAGGCACAAATATTCAACAGCGAGGATGATTGACCACAGGAAGAAGCTACCAAGGAAAGTGGTGGATTCTCCATCTCTTGATGTCATTAATAAAGACTAGATGCCTTTCCGGAATGTGTTTGCCCCAAAAGTAGCTATTGTGGTAGACAGGAGGCCTGTGATATGCAGGGGGTCAGATTAGATGCTCTAACGGTCTCTGCTGCCCATAAAGTCTACTCATTTCTGAGAAACCGAGTGTAGCATTGGGAGCAGCTTGTGATGTTTTACTGTCTAGCCGGCTTGCTTTCTAGAATGAACACTCATTGAGTGGGGTGATCCACAGGGAGTAGCTCAAACCTCCAAAGTGTCAGCCCTGTGGCAGGACATTAGCACTGCAGGGGAGGGGTGGGTGTGGCAGTGACATCACAAAGGCCTTTCATGTCCTATCATGTTTACTCAGATCAGATTAGGACATAATAGAATGGCTGAAATAGTCTATTTTATTTGTATTTTATTATGTTGCAATTGTTAAGAGCAGCAACTACTTAGCTCAGACTGAAACATCTCATCTAATTTTTGAGATCTAAGTGTCTCCTCTTTGTGTAGCTCAAACCTCCAAAGTGTCTGCCCTGTGGCAGGACATTAGCACTGCAGGGGAGGAGTGGGTGTGGCAGTGACATCACAAAGGCCTTTTGCAGGAACTCAGCCTATTGGTCAAAGGTGCTGGGGAGGTGGTGACCTCACAGAGAGATGCTGACATCAGCCAGGCAGGACAGGGGCGCAGGGCCAGGGAAACCTCAGAGTCCCCTGTAGCTTTGCTTCAGCAAGTCTCCTTCTCGAGGTCTCTCTTTGAGGACTGAGAGAGTATTAGGGGTCACGTACGTGAGCGCCAGGAGGAACCTCTTTTGAGTTTTCTCCTTTATTTTTCCTGATTTCACTAGAAAACTGACGTCCCTGTTTAGAAGGTAAGAGCCTCCGAGAGGTTTGGAACCTGTTCAGTCTGATGCATCTGGCGCCAGCTGAATTTTAGGCATGGAAAACACTAGCTTAAGGTGGCCGAATTTTATTCCCCACCTGGGATTTTGTCCCTTAAAATCACTGGGGACATTAGGGTTTGTCCTTTTTCTTTTACCTTTTCCTCCATCCCTCCATCCTTTCTCTTCATCTCTTACTTCTTTTGTCCTTTCCCCGTTCCCCTCCCACCACCAGGAGGGGGGGGGGGGTCTGTGTCGTAGGGGGTGCTCTACAACTCCCATTGTGGGAGGTCCACCGAAAAATGTGGCGTTGAAATAGTGCTCAGACAGTGATCCCCAGCGGTGACCTGGGCCATCCTTTGGGCTCTCTGGTGAGAACCCTCATCCTCCCGCCCCTCAGTCGCTACCCTGATTGGCTGAGCAGGGGGTTATTGACAGGGAGGAGACTCAGGTCCCTGTTGTTTTCTTTTAAGACCAAGTAAATAGTCATAACCAGTCATATGTTCAACAAATTTTGCTGCTTCTCTGCAGTTCATTATTTTCTCTACCATTCCAGTTCTCCTAAAATACTTGCTGAATAATTACTATGAACTCTTGCTGGTCTGGAACTCACTTGAGAACACTTTATTCAGGTCATTCAATGTCTGAAATTCAAGATCCGATAGTTAGTTTGAAAATCAGGGCTCTTGGGTCCTATTCCCAACTCTGCCACGGACTGGCTGTGTGACCTAAGACAAGTCAATTCTCCTTTCTCAGCCTTAGCTTCTCCCTCTTTCAAGTAGGGATAACAATCCGCTCCTACCTACCTCCCGACAGGTGGAGGATGGGGATCTATTGGAGAGTGTCACTAGGAGCAGTGCATAAGATGAGGTGTCCTATCATGTTTACTCAGATCAGATTAGGACATAATAGAATGGCTGAAATAGTCTATTTTATTTGTATTTTATTATGTTGCAATTGTTAAGAGCAGCAACTACTTAGCTCAGACTGAAACATCTTATCTAATTTTTGAGATCTAAGTGTCTCCTCTTTGTGTGCGACGAGACAAACACGTACTCCTGTTCTTTTTGTGACACAGAAGATGCTTTTGTTTTGCAACAAAATATTTTTGCAAAGAATTTTCATGCCACTTGATATGATTTCAAGAAACAAAGTGGTTTAGTTTGAATGGGATTTTCGGACAGAAACGGTTTCAATGAAATTTCCCCACCATCTCGATTTCTGGGCTCTATCCCTGTCTTTGGGGGGTTTGCTGTCTGTTAGAACAGGAGTCTGATTTGGATAGGGATAGAGACCTCTTTAATGTTTTTAATGAAGTAAATACTAATGGGAATTGTGTGATCATGGGAGACTTTAACTTCCCAGATATAGACTGGAGGACAAGTGCTAGTAATATAATAGGGCTCAGATTTTCCTAGATGTGATAGCTGATGGATTCCTTCACCAAGTAGTTGAAGAACCAACAAGAGGGGATGCCATTTTAGATTTGGTGTGGGTAGTGAGGATCTCTTAGAAGAAATGGTTGTAGGGGACAGCCTTGGTTTGAGCGATCATGAGCTAATTCAGTTTAAACTAAATGGAAGGGTAATGGAAGGGTAAGCAAAAATAGATCTGTGACTAGGGTTTTTGATTTCAAAAGGGCTAACTTTAAAAAATTAAGGAAATTAGATAGGGAAGTGGATTGGACTGAAGAACTTGTGGATCTAAAGGTGGAGAAGGCCTGGAATTACTTCAAGTCAAAGTTGCAGAAACTATCAGAAGCCTGCATCCCAAGAAAGGGGGGGAAATTCTTAGGCAGGAGTTGTAGACCAAGTTGGATGAGCAAGCATCTCAGAGAGATGATTAAGAAAAAGCAGAAATCCTACAAGGTGTGGAAGATGGGAGTGATCAGCAAGGAAAGCTACCTTACTGAGGTCAGAAAATGTAGGGACAAAGTGAGAAAGGCCGAAAGCCATGTAGAGTTGGACCTTGCAAAGGGAATTCAAACCAATAGTAAAAGGTGTGACAGGTTCTATAGCCATATAAATAAGAAAACAAAGAAAGAAGTGGGACCGCTAAACACTGAGGATGGAGTGGAGGTTAAGGATAATCTAGGCATGGCCCAATATCTAAACAAATACTTTGCCTCAGTCTTTAAGAGGCTAATGAGGAGCTTAGAGATAATGGTAGGATGACAAATGGGAATGAGGATATGGAGGTAGATATTACCACATCTGAGTTAGAAGCCAAACTCGAACAGTTTAATGGGACTAAATCGGGGGTCCCAGATAATCTTCATCCAAGAATATTAAAGGAACTGGCATATGAAAATGCAAGCCCATTAGCAAAAAATGTTAATGAATCAGTAAACTCAGGGGTTGTTCCGTATGACTGGAGAATTGCTAACATAGTTCCTAGCTTTAAGAAAGGGGAAAAAAGTGATCTGGGTAACTACAGGCCTGTTAGTTTGACATCTGTAGTATGCAAGGTCTCAGAAAATGTTTTGAAGGAGAAAGTAGTTAAGGACATTGAGGTCAATGGTAATTGGGACATAATACAACATGGCTTTACAAAAGGTAGAGCGTGCCAAACCAACCTGATCTCCTTCTTTGAGAAGGTCACAGATTTTTTAGACAAAGGAAACGCAGTGGATCTAATTTACCTCGATTTCAGTAAGGCATTTGATACGGTTCCACATGGGGAATTATTAGCTAAATTGGAAAAGATGAGGATCAATATGAAAATTGAAAGGTGGATAAGGAATTGGTTAAAGGGGAGACTACAACGGGTCGTACTGAAAGGTGAACTGTCAGGCTGGAGGGAGGTTATAGTGGAGTTCTTATATTATGGGAACAAGTAAATAACTTTTCCTTATTCACTTTCTTCACATCACTCATGATTTCATATACCTCTATCATATCCCCCCATAGTCTCCTCTTTTCCAAGCTGAAAAGTCCTAGCCTCTTTAATCTCTCCTCATATGGGACCCCTTCCAAACCTCTAATCATTTTAATTGCCCTTCTCTGAACCTTTTCTAATGCCAGTATATATTTTTTTGAGATGAGGAGACCACATCTGTACACAGTATTCAAGATGTGGGTGTACCATGGATTTATATAAGGGCAATAAGATATTCTCCGTCTTATTCTCTATCCCCTTTTTAATGATTCCTAACATCCTGTTTGCTTTTTTGACTGCCGCTGCACACTGCGTGGAAGTCTTCAGAGAACTATCCACGATGACTCCAAGATCTTTTTCCTGATTCGTTGTAGCTAAATTAGCCCCCATCATATTGTATGTATAGTTGGGGTTATTTTTCCCAATGTGCATTACTTTACGTTGTCCACATTAAATTTCATTTGCCATTTTGTTGCCCAATCACTTAGTTTTGGGAGATCTTTTTGAAGTTCTTCACAGTCTGCTTTGGTCTTAACTATCTTGAGCACTTTAGTATCATCTGCAAACTTTGCCACCTCACTTTTTACCCCTTTCTTCAGATCATTTATGAATAAGTTGAATAGCATTGGTCCTAGGACTGACCCTTGGGGAACACCACTAGTTACCCCTCTCCATTCTGAAAATTTACCATTTATTCCTACCCTTTGTTCCCTGTCTTTTAACCAGTTCTCAATCCATGAAAGGATCTTCCCTCTTATCCCATGACAACTTAATTTACATAAGACCCTTTGGTGAGGGACCTTGTCAAAGGCTTTCTGGAAATCTAAGTACACTATATCCACTGGATCCCCCTTGTCCACATGTTTGTTGACCCCTTCAAAGAACTTTAATAGATTAGTAAGACATGATTTCCCTTTACCTAAACTATGTTGACTTTTGCCCAACAATTTATGTTCTTCTATGTGTCTGACAATTTTATTCTTTACAATTGTTTCAACTAATTTGCCCGTTACTGACATTAGACTTACTGGTCTGTAATTGCCGGGATCACCAATAGTGCCCTTTTTAAATATTGGTGTTACATTAGCTATCTTCCAGTCATGGATACAGAAGCTGATTTAAAGGACAGGTTACAAACCATAATTAGTAGTTCCGCAATTTCACATCTGAGTTCTTTCAGAACTCTTGGGTCAATGCCATCTGGTCCCAGTGACTTATCAGTTAATTCCAAAACCTTCTCTAGTAACACCGCAATCTGTGACAATTCGTGAGATTTGTCAGCTACAAATGCTGGCTGAGCTTTGGGAATGGCTGGAAGGTGAAAAGAGACAAATTCCTATGACAAATAAGGCACAAATATTCAACAGCGAGGATGACTGACCACAGGAAGAAGCTACCAAGGAAAGTGGTGGATTCTCCGTCTCTTGATGTCATTTAATAAAGACTAGATGCCTTTCTGGAATGTGTTTACCCCAAAAGTAGCTATTGTGGTAGACAGGAGGCCTGTGATATGCAGGGGGTCAGATTAGATGCTCTAACTGTCTCTTCTGGCCATAAAGTCTACTCATTTCTGAGAAACCGAGTGTAGTATTGGGAGCAGCATCTGATGTTTTACTGTCTAGCCGGCTTGCTTCCTAGAATGAACACTCATTGAGTGAGGTGATCCACAGAGAGTAGCTCAAACCTCCAAAGTGTCTGGCCTGCGGCAGGACATTAGCACTGCAGGGGAGGGGTGTGTGTGGGAGTGACATCACAAAGGCCTTTTGCAGGACATCAGCCTATTGGTCAAAGGTGCTGGGGAGGTGGTGACCTCACAGAGAGATGCTGACATCAGCCAGGCAGGACAGGGGCGCAGGGCCAGGGAAACCTCAGAGTCCCCTGTAGCTTTCCTTCAGCAAGTCTCCTTCTCGAGGTCTCTCTTTGAGGACTGAGAGAGTATTAGGGGTCACGTACATGAGCGCCAGGAGGAACCTCTTTTGAGTTTTCTCCTTTCTTTTTCCTGATTTTACTAGAAAACAGACGTCCCTGTTTAGAAGGTAAGAGCCTCCGAGAGGTTTGGAACCTGTTCAGTCTGATGCATCTGGCGCCAGCTGAATTCTAGGCATGGAAAACACTAGCTTAAGGTGGCCGAATTTTATTCCCCACCTGGGATTTTGTCCCTTAGAATCACTGGGGACATTAGGGTTTGTCCTTTTTGTTTTACCTTTTCCTCCATCCCTCCCTCCTTTCTCTTCATCTCTTACTTCTTTTGTCCTTTCCTCTGTTCCCCTCCCACCACCAGGAGGACTCTGTGTGTGTGTCGTGGGGAGTGCTCTGCAATGGGAACAGGGACAATTCTCCAACTTTGGGCAGTCGAGAGCCTGGGTGAGATAAGGGGCGTTAAAGCCCTTTGTAAAGGAGAAAGGGGAGTTTCATGGTGTTGAGCACCAAGGAATTCTAAACTTTGCTAAAACATCTAGTCTGCAGAAACCAGAAATGGTTGGGGCCACGTTGTAACCATTGTCTTTTTTAAAGCCCATTGAGGGATGTGAGTCCCACCCTTTTAGGTATCTGGGGTGCTGGGAGAAGAGAAGAGGTGCCTGTCTCCATTTTATGGCCTCAACAAACTAAGTGCTGTGCCCCAGTTCTCGTCAGAGATCCCTGAAAAAGAACGTCTTCCCATCCATTAACATACCTGGAAAGATACTGGAACTCCTTATTAAACAATCAGTTTGTCAGCACCTACAGGACAATTTGGTTCTTAGGACTAGTGAGCATGGACTTGTCAAGAACAAATCATTCCAAACCAATCCTAGCTCCTACTTTGGCAGGGTTACGGGCCTAGTGGAGGTGGGTAAACAGTAGATGTGATCCATCTTGGTGTTAATAAGGACATTCTCACAAGCAAACTAGGGAGATGTGGTCTAGATGCAATTAGTATAATATGTGTGCACAGATGGTTGAAAGCCCGTACTCCAACAGCCCAGAACCAAACACTCCTCCTCCTGGGCAGTGCGCTCTGACCTCTAATGGTCAGATGCTGCTTAGCACTGTCAGAGCAGCTTTTGCTGGGGGATTCTCCCAGCACTTTCCAATAGTGGGAAAGTATGAAATCCCCATTTGACTGCTGGGGACAGAGCCTAGAGCGGGGAGCAACTTACCCAAAGTCCCACAGGTCAATAGGAAACCAGCAATGGAACCCAGGAGTCCTGACTCCCAGTTCCCTGCTCCAGTCACTCCAGCGGAGCACACTCCCTCTCAAAGCAGGGGGACCGGACATGAAGGCCTGGTTGTAATTGCCAGCTATGGGAGGGAGTGTGCAGCAGTGGTTAGTGAAGGGGCCTGGAAATAAGGACTGCTGGGTCCCATCCCTGGCTCTGACACTTGGTGTGACCCTGAGCCAGTAGCTTCCCCACCCCAGGCCTGTTTCCCATCAGTAGGGTTGGGGTAGCAGCCCCTACAGACCAGGGGGGTTGGGAGGCTCCAGGAAGGTGTGTAAAGTGCCGGGATGTCAGGATCCCGGAGGTGCTGTCACCCCCGCATTAGGCCAGTGTTCTGCACCCCCTGCTGCTGGCTGAGTTTCTCTGTCCCTTGGCAATAAGATAGACTCTTGTTTTCACAGCCAGTCGATCGCCCAGTGCTATCCCCCTGCCTGCTGGCTGGGCAGGGTAACTCCTCAGGTCACCACCACCCTCTCCAGCCTGCCTTGGCTTTGGGGAGTGAGGAGGAGGGCGAGGGACGATACTGAACATCCTCCATCCATCGCTCCGTCAGCAGAGCAAGTGAGTGGCATTAGGGTTCCCCGTTGGCGTCCCCTGTCTGTCTGGGGAGAGGCAGAAAGAGGGGGAACTAATCTCTCCCAAAGGAGATTGGATTTGCAAACCGCCCCCAGGAGCCCCTCGCTCTCAGACCGGGGAGGGGCTTCTCCAGAGCCGTCTCCAGTGTGTTTGGAAAGGTCCCAGCAATGGGGCTCCCAACGCTTCCCTTGTGGGAGACGGTTCCCCAGGCTGAGCGTCTCTGAGCTGGGCCAGACCCTGTGAGCTGCTGAGCATGGAAATCAATGGGAAAGGCGGGGGTCCTGGCCTTGCTCTGCCTCGGGACTTTGACCTGGGGAATGGTTTCCCAGGAGAAGTCCAGACTCCTGGGTTCTGTTCCTTCTCTAGCCTGGGGGGGAGTGTGGCCTGGGACGGCAGGAGGGAGCTGCTTGTCCAAAGTGACTGAGCCCAGTGATGGAAAAGGAGGAGACTCCCCGGGCATTGCAGCCCCAGAGGTGACGAGGGGGAACGCTGGGAGCAGATCATGCAATGAACTCCTGCCAGTGCGTGTAGATTGCATTACATGCACCCCTGTGGGGGGAGGAGGAGCTGCTCTGGCTGGGGCAGGGATGGGGAGGGACCAAACAGGCTGGTTAGTGAGAGGCTGCCTTGACCCCAGACTCACGCCCGCTCCCCGCTCGGTTCCAGGGTGGCCAGGCTCCTGAGGATGTTCAGGAAGAAGGCTCTGCAGGTGGCCCCAGAGCCTGAGGGAAGCAGCTGCCATCTTCCCCGGGAGCAGAGCGGCCCCTCCGTCCCCACTGGCGGGGAAGGAGCTCCCGGCCAGGCCAGGAGGTGGAAGTGCCCAGTCTTCTGGCGGAGAAAACCCGCTCCCAGCGCAGGCGCCGAGGTGGGAGAGGCCAGGTCGAAATGGAGCTGGGCCAGGCTGCGTCTGGGCAGGCAGGACCCAGCGCAGGAGGGGAGCCGGGCAGAGTGACTCTGGGCCATGTTGTGTGGGCAGCAGCAGCCCCAGGAGCCCAGCCCTGATTCCCAGCAGGAGGCATCGCCCGGCCCGGTCAGTGAGGACCTTCCAGCCTCCCCAGGGCAGGAGGTGGAGGATCCCTGTCCCACCACCAGCAGCTCGGCCCGCTTCCCATGGGACAGCAGCAGTGCCTGGGACTCGGGCAGCAGCGAGGCCGATGGGCGCCGCAGCTTTGTTCCAGGTGAGGAGTCAGGCTGGGCTCAGGGAGAGGTGAGGGCGGGGCTGTGAACACCCTGGGCCCAGGCCCTCAATCAGTGCTATGGGGGCGGATCCCCAGCCCAGGGGTCTGGCCTGAGCCACATGAACCCCACTGACACTAGATGCTGCCACTTTGGTCCTCGGTGCTCCAGTTGGGGGGAGGCACCTCCCAGGGAGTCCAGGACAGCGTGGGGGGGGTCTCTTTGCTATGGGCTCCTGCAGGAGTTGGGGGCTGAAGGCATCACTGAGACGGGGGAGTGTGGGGCCCGATCTGCCCTGGGTCCCGGAGGTGGGAAGGGGACACATTGCCCCAGCGTGCCCCTGTCCTTCCCCCGAGTGGCAGCAGGCGTCACCCTGTCCCCTTCTCTCCCTGGTGCAGGGACCGCCAGGGACTCAGGGGACGAGGAGGAGGAATGGGTGGACGTGGCCACAGAGGAGGCTGCTCTCAATAACAGCCGAGAGCAGCTCCAAGACGGAGAAAAGGTACAAACGTTCTCCAGCTGTGCTGGAACCGAGACTGTCCTGCCCCTTCCCAGCACCTGACCCCCTGCAGAGGGTCTTGTCCCTGATGATCCACCAGCCCTAATGGGGACCTTTCTCCTCCATGATCTGGGACCCCAGAGGTGGGGGTGTCTGTCACACACTAGCCGGGTCTCCTCCCCCCACAGGCACTGTCCCAGTTCCTGACCCTGCTTGTGGTGGAGTGGTGGGTGATTTGGACAATGGGCGGGTCCCCACTATCCCCCATTCAGGCCTGAGTCCTGCAGCTACTGTTTGGGGGCAGGGAGGTCTCTGGCTAACTGGCTCTCTCTCCCCTAACCCCACTCCTGGTGGGTGCAGGAGGAGGCCCAGCAGCTCGTGTTCCTGCACGCCATCCACCCCGCGTCTCGCTGCACAGCAGAGAGGGCAGGACACACTGGAGCCGCACTGCTGCAAGGCGGCTGTGGCGGAGAGGATTGTGGTGAGCGAGACACGGCGCCCAGAGGGAGGACAGAGACATGGGAGGGGCAGGGGTCTCCCCAGGCCAATGGATGGGGGATGGCTGGTGCTGGAGGGGCAGCTGAGGGCAGAGATTGCTGGGGCTGAAGACTGGGGAGAAGAGACGGGAGAAATTCGGAGAGTGGTCACTATTGGGCAGGAATCGGAGGAGTGGGGGGCAGGTGGGGGGATCCTGCTGGTTGTGTGGGGCCCTGGCTGTGTAATCTCCTCACTGGGAAGTGTCAGTGAGGCCCGAATCTCACACGCTCCTTTGGGTCTCACAGGAGCTCATTGAGGAGCTGCCTGATAACTCTCCACCCGGCGCCGTCCTCGCCAACTCCCTGATTGCTGTGGGCAACCTCAGGTACCGAGACCCGCCGGCCCGGTTCCCCTAACCCCAGTGCTGCTCAGGCCCAGGGCTGGGAGTCACTGCCCCTCCCACTCCCAGGTCACCGCCCAAGGGTGGCTCCTCTGGCAGAGGTGCGGGGAAGGTTCACTCTCTCCTGGCTGGGCTGTTCTTTTCACTCCAGTAACATTGCAACGGCTTTGCAATGGGGAGAGGCTCACACCCAGGATCAGATACAGGAGGGGCAGCAGGGTGCAGGGAACAGGGGCTATTCCTGCCCTGCCACTGTCTGTGTGAGAAACCTTGGCCTTGTCATTCCCTGGCTCGGTGCCTCAGTTTCCCTTCTTGCCAGCCTGTGCCTATTTCCCTGCAGTTTCACCTGCGTGTTGGTGCCAGTCCCATCCCCGTACTGCACAGTCTAATACCGGCTCCTCTCTCTTGCCAGCACCATGACACCTGCCCTGGAGCCAGAGCTGGAGACCCACCTCCTCCGAGCTGCCCTGCACGCCGTCTTCACCCTGGGCATGGAGAAGGACACCGCCCAAGTGCAGGTAGATCATGCTAAAGTCATGGATTGAAGAGCCAGCTGTCATCCTGCCATGAGTCCTTGCTAATTGCCTGCAGTGGGATGTGAAGGAGAGAGGCCAGGATATGTGTTTGGGGGTCTCACCAGTGCTTCCCAGAGACCCCACTTCCCATCCTGTGGCAAGTTTAGCCCCAGTTTCCCTAATTCTGACCCATGGCTCTCCCTTGCTTTCAGGATCTGCCTAGGGTCTTGCCAGACCTCCTGGACGCCATGCTGGGGAACCTGCTGGTAGAGTCCCCAGACACCGACAGGCTCCAGTACATCTTGGAGGTGAGCCCGATGAGAGGGGTGGGGGCAATTTTACCTTCACTCTTAGATCCATTTTCCAGTCTGTCCTCCTAGCCGGGCCCCCAGTGGACATCCTTGGTCAGGGCAGTCAGTGCAATGCTTCCTTTCCCCACAGCACATTAACTACTGGATCATGTCCAGGGTGCCGCGAGAGAGAGCCAGGGCCGTTAAGAGCAGCACGGCCCTGCTCAGATTCACCATCACCCTCCCTGAGTTTGACATAAGTGACCTCTGACTGTGCTCCAGGTTCATGCCTCCCTGTCATCCTGGAGCAGCTGGGGAAGCAAGTCCTCATGGAGGGCCCTGTCCACAGCCCTGTGCTCCAGGCTTCCTTGGGGGCAGAGGAAATTAAGGGTCTGGCTCTAGCTCCTATCCTCTAGCATCTCCTGCAGAGGGGCTGAGGGGAAGGAGAGTCCTGGCCCGGGGGGACTGGGAGCTAACAGGAAAATGCTGATGGAGTCCCCTCTCCCTCTCCCGTCCATTAGAACTCAGCGGAATTCCCCAGGATGGGTCACCACATGGCACAGCTGGCTCTGTCCGTCAGTGACCCAGCCAAGGACATCAGCCGGCAGGCCAGGGAGGGGCTTTACCGGCTCTACCAGCTGCTGCTGCACCAGAGGGGTAAGGAACCCAGCTGGGAAATGGCACCCGCTAGAAGAGTGAGACTGGGACCCCAGCCAATTTCTCCGAGACTGACCCCGGCTGGAGGATGAGTCTCTCTATCACTTTCTGTGTTCCACACCACGCCCTGCAATTCTGTTGGGCCAGGCACGCAGCGAGGACTCTGCCCACTGTGCAGCCACCAATGGGATTGGAAGGACACAAGCCCTGCAACCAGAAGGACAAATGTGTGTGTCTCTCTCTCCCTGTCACCTACTCCCTCCTGGGGGAAACCCAGCAGCTGATGGGGGAAAAGATGAGCAGCTGCATTAGCCTCAGGAGATTGGGGCGGGGCCCAGGCCTCATTCCCATCCTGTGGCCATTCGCTGGCCTGGCACAAGGAGCCTGGTGGGGAATGAAAGGGAGAGCAGGTGCTCCTGGGAAGGGAGATGAATTCACCTCCATGAGCAGGAGCGAGCCAGCTTGTCCCCGGAGCAGCTCCACCCAGCTCTTTAGCCAGGTTAATTAATGACCAGCTTTGCTTTATCCCAGACTTACGTTCTTAGGACAGGGTGCTATCGCTCTTGGGAAGGGCAGGAGAGTCCCCCAAGTGCCCTCTGCGAGACTCTCCTGTCCCACAGGGCCGCACCCAATTCCTAGTGGTCTGGTGTCTGTGTCACCCGAGCCACCACCCAGAGTTGCTCCCATAACTGGCAGCCTGGGAGGCCAAGGACTGACGGGTGATGGCGTCTGACCAGGCAGGGCTGAGGCACATGGGCAGGGGACGCTTGTCCTGCTGCTGGCAAGGCTGGACCCCTTCTGGAGAGAACAGGAGGATTCAGTCAGCAGTAGGGTTACCATGTCTAATAAATAAAAAAAGAGGACCCTCCACGGGCCCTGACCCCGCCCATTTCCCCACCCCCTAGCCCCGCCCCAACTCCGCCCCTTCCCCGCCCTAACTCAGCCCCCTCCTCCCTCCCACTCCCAGCTATGGGGAAAGGGCTGCCCCAGCGCTACCGGCTTCACGGTTTGCCGGGCAGCCCCCAGACTCTGCGCCCCCGACTGGCGCTTCCTCAGCGCAGCTGGAGCCCGGGAAGGGAAGTGTCTGGCTGGCGGCTGGGGGTCCGGAGGCAGGGGGGGCTGCCCGAAGCCGGTAGCGCTGGCTCGGGCAGCTCGGCTCTTAAAGTCTGAGAGGGGAGGAGCGGAGCAGATCAGAGCAGCCGCGGGAGGGGAAGTGCCCGGCCGGCATTTTCCCGGACATGTTTGGCTTTTTGGCAGTTCCCCCCGGACAGGCGTTTGATTGCCGAAAAGCAGGACATGTCCGGGAAAAACCGGACGTATGGTAACCCTAGTCAGCAGGGGCTGCCGATCCGTCCCATTCACCAGGGCTGCCATCCTGCGGCTTCAGCATTAGTGGCTGGGGTGACTTGGGGAAAGGTCTCAACCTCCCCACATCCCACTTCACTGCTGCCAGAATCCCTCCTGCTCCCCCCGCTACAGTCCCCTCCCTACCCAACCTGGGTGGGGCTGGAGGACTGGGGTCTGAGAACTTGAGCTGTGGATTGGAGGTGGAACAGCTGTCAGGGGCACTGAGGGGGAAGTGGCAGGAGCTCCCCGTACAAGGAGGGGGGTTGCCACTGGAGGTCACTAGGAAGGACAACAAGACTCCATCCTGGGAATCAGGAGGGGGAATCCATCCCTCAGAGGTGGGCAGGGGCTGGGTGGAAATGCTGCTGATTCCAGGGGCCGTTAATCCCCCCTGATTCCTCGGAGGCGTCTGAGTCTCAGACAGGTTCTCGTTCCCTTGCAGCAGGACGACGACATGGCCAATGTGATGCGCCAGCTCCGTATCATGCGGCACTTGCGCCAGGTGCCCGAGGCGCTGCAGGGCCTGTGCCTCTGAGGCCACCAGCAACTCCCGCTCTCTGCTGCAGGTACTGCTCTGGCTCTCTGTAAATGGGGAGCTAGTGGAAGGGGAAATGGAGCCCCCTGGCACTCACAGAAACCCTCTCCCCTCTCTGTGGAGCAGGGTCCTTTCCTCTGCCCCCAAATTCCTTCATCTGGGACAGGAGCTCTTTCCCTCACACCCATTCCCCTCCCCCCTTTCCTTGATCTACCCCCATCCCATTCCCCCTGCGCCCAGGCAGAGCTCTGCCTGCCCCATATGGTGCAGAAAGGCCTGTGATATGCAGGGGGTCAGATTAGATGCTCTAACGGTCTCTTCTGCCCATAAAGTCTACTCATTTCTGAGAAACCGAGTGTAGCATTGGGAGCAGCCTCTGCTGTTTTACTGTCTAGCCGGCTTGCTTCCTAGAATGAACACTCATTGAGCGGGGTGATCCACAGAGAGTAGCTCTGTGACATACTGGTGGAGGGTCTGCAAGGTCCATGGCCACCCCAGCCACCTCCACCTTGCCTGCCTCATGGGGGTTTGTGTCAGAGGACACCTTCTCCTTCTCCTTTCTTTCTAACTTCTTAGGGCCCTGGCCCCTCGTTCAGCCACTCAGCAATTTCCTAAGCAGGCCGTGTCTTTTGATGTGGCCTGCTTCTCTGCCCCCAAAACAAAGAACTCTTGCTCCCATCTTGGTATTAGGCCACGCTTGTACACTTTCTCATGCCCTTCTCCCTGGGCTAACCTTCTCAGCACAGCCCAGGCATGCTCTCCTTCTCTGCTCTTTTTGTCCATGGGCATAGCAGACCCTGGGTTGATTTCCCTTTGCAGGATCTCTCACAGGTATTGCTGCTGCTGCATCTGTAGCTCCACCTGCACTTCCTTCTGCGTCTGTTGGTTTTCTAGGAGCTGCTGGAGAAACCCCTAGATCTGCTTTGGCTGCTTAGCCAGTCCCTGGAACTGAAGTGGGAAATCCAGCGACCAGCTTGGTCCCTTGATACACCTGCTTGGGGGAGGGATAGCTCAGTGGTTTGAGCATTGGCCTGCTACACGCGGGGTTGTGAGCTCAATCCTTGAGGGGGCCATTTAGGGATCAGGGCAAAAAATTGTCTGGGGATTGGTCCTGCTTTTAGCAGGGGATTGGACTAGATGACCTCCGGAGGTCCCTTCCAACCCTGATATTCTATGATTCCTTCAGCAACCAAGACTTCCCTCACGGATCACAGGGGGAACTCAATCCTGCCAACTATGCTAATCATAAATGAATCTACTCATCGTTAGGTGCCCCCTGGCGGCCAGGCATGGCATCACAGCCCTCTCGCTGGGCTAGCGTCCCCCATCCATGGTCGCTCCAGCACCACGGCAGTTTCTCTGCCTGGTAACTCCGGCCAGGTCACCACCTTTAGTCCACCCTTCTGCGGCCCAGCTTGCCTCACACTAAAAGTCCAAAGAGGTCTTTCCACAGACAGAAGTCCTTCTGCCATCGCTGGGGCACTTGCTCAGCCTGTAGCCCCCTTGCTGGGCTTGGGAACCCTCTCCAGGTGCGTGTACGCCGCCTCCTCTGAGGCCGGTAGGGGAACCCAGTCCCACCCTGACATTGATAGCAGCCCAGGGCCCTGGACCCAACAGCTAGGTCTGCACCTTTCTCTTTGCTGCACTTTTCCAACCTCTCTTCTCAAGTTCCCCTCCAGGCTTTCCTTGCTGCTCTGAACTTCCTACCTCGTTCTCAATCCTGTTGCTACCCCAGCTGGGCTGTATCACCACTGAAGTCTGGCTCTTTAGGGGGGCGGATATGGTGCCTCTCAGTTCGGGCTCATTCTGTAATCAGCTTTCTGTGAGTGCCAGGGGGCTCCATTTCCCCTTCCACTAGCTCCCAATTTACAGAGAGCGAGAGCAGTAGCTGCAGCAGGGAGCGGGAGTTGCTGGTGGCCTCAGAGGCACAGGCCCTGCAGCGCCTCAGGAACCTGGCGCAAGTGCCGCATGATACGGAGCTGGTGCATCACATTGGCCGTGACGTCCTCCTGCTGCAAGGGAACGAGAACCTGTCTGAGACTCAGACGCCTCCGAGGAATCAGGGGGGATTAACGGCCCCTGGAACCAGCAGCATTTCCACCCAGCCCCTGCCCATCTCTGAGGGATGGATTCCCCCTCCTGACCCCCAGGATGGAGTCTTGTTGTCCTTCCTAGTGACCTCCAGTGGCAACCCCCCTCCTTGTACGGGGAGCTCCTGCCACTTCCCCCGTCAGTGCCCCTGACAGCTGTTCCACCTCCAATCCACAGCTCAAGTTCTCAGACCCCTCTCCTCCAGCCCCACCCAGGTTGGGTAGGGAGGGAACTGTAGCGGGGGGTCAGGAGGGATTCTGGCAGCAGTGAAGTGGGATGTGGGGAGGTTGAGACCTTTCCCCAAGTCACCCCAGCCACTAATGCTGAAGCCGCAGGATGGCAGCCCTGGTGAATGGGACGGATCGGCAGCCCCTGCTGACTGAATCCTCCTGTTCTCTCCAGCAGGGCCGGCTTTAGGAAGGGCGGGGCCCAATTCGAACATTTTTGGCGGGGCCCCGGCAGGGATGACTAACAAAAAAAATAATGGGAAAAAAAGCCTTTAATTTCTTGCATGTATTATTTACTTTCCATAACTATATAAAAAATAAAATTATATATTCTGTACATTGCATCATATATGCTGTTGATCGGTTATTAATGAGCTCCATTTCACGTGTCTGGGTCGCCGCCACTCCCTGGGGGTGTGCTAGGGTGACCAGATGTCCTGATTTTATAGGGACAGTCCCGATTTTTGGGTCTTTTTCTTATAGGATCCTATTATCCCCCACCCCCTGTCCCGATTTTTCACACTTGCTGTCTGGTCACCCTAGTGGTGTGCACATGTGTGGGTCCCAGCTGCTCCCTGCCCCCCTCATTGAAGCAGGTGTGCAGGGTGACTGCCCTGGGAACTGCAGGGCACCAGTGGACATGGGGCTGGCTGGAGGCAGGGCAGGGGCTCACTGGAGGTAGGGTCTGGCTGCAGGCAGGGCAAGGGGTGCGGGGCTGGCTGGAGACAGGGGTGTGTGGGGCTGGCTGGCTTTGGGCAGGGCCGCAGGGGGGGTGCGGCAGGGGTTGGCTGGAGACAGGGCAGGGGGTGCGGCAGAGGCTGGCTGTGGGCAGGGGGTGCAGGGCTGGCTGCAGGCAGGGCAGGGGGGCAGGGCTGGTGCGGGCAGAACAGGGGTGGCGGGGCTGGAGGTAGGGCAGGGGTGCAGCAGGGGCTGGCTGCGGACAGGGGGTGCAGGGCTGGCTGGAGACAGGGCTGGCTGCCTGCAGGGCAGGGGGTGTGGGCTGGTGCGGGGACGGGGTGCAGCAGAGGCAGCTTTAAATAGCCCCCGAGCCCCCCGCTATCCCAGGGCTCTGGGGGCTATTTAAAGGGCCCAGGGCTCCCCTGCTTCTACCGCCCCGGCCCTTTAAATAGCCGCAGGAGCCCTGGGGAAGCAGCGGGGCTCCAGTGGCTATTTAAAGGGCCGGGGCGGTAGAGGCAGCGGGAGTCCCGGACTTTTTAAATAGCCCCCAGAGCCCCACAGCCCTACCCCAGGGCTCCAGCAGTGGGGGTCTGGTGGCAATTTAAAGGGCCTGGGGCTCCGGCCCCTGCTGGGAGCCCTAGGTCCTTTAAATTGCCCCCTGGGGAAGCCGGACCACCCTGGTACAGCCACAGAGCCGCAGGGAGGGGAACCCTGAGGTGTGGGGGCTGGGTGGGTACTGGGAGTTCCTCCTGAAGGGACGGGGGTTGGCCAAGGTCACTCAGCCCCGGGGTGTGGGAGGGGGACAGGCTGAGGGCACTCAGAGCCCCAGGAAGTGGGGGGGGGCGCTGAGGGGAGGGACTGGCCAGGGGCACTCAGAGCTCGGGGGAGGGGCTGTCCGGGGGGAGGGCACTCACAGCCCCAGGAGGTGTGGGGGGAGGAGCACACAGGATTTCAGGAATTCCCTGGCAGTGAAGAGCTGCTGGTGGCAGGGAGGAGCCAGCCGTGACAATCCCCACTTGGGATCCCTGGCTGGGCTAGAGGGTATGGGGGCCCGTGGCCAAGCTGCAGCGGAAGGTGACCTGAAGAAAATGCCTCGGCCTCCAGCTAGGAAGGGCCTGGGCCAGACAATGACCCACCACGCAGTGTCCCAGCTCCCTGCCCCACACCTGTGGGGCACGGCCCCTCCTCTGTAGGGAGGTTGGCATGTACCTTAGTGCTGCTTCCTCCATCCCCAAAGGCCTCTCCCAGCCAGTCTCTGGCAACCCCTGCCGTTCAGTATGCACATTACCCTGCTGTGACATACCGGGGGGGGGGAACCCCTCGGGGTTGGGGGGGCTGTCACACAGCTGGGCAATTTTACCCGGCTGGGCAGGAGTGACTGTCTCTCTGGAGCTGGGGTCTCAGCCAAGGTGTCTCTCTGCCCTTCCCCCCAGTAGCGCCCCACATTGAGTTCCAGCCCCACATTCACACCCACAAGTGCTGGTGGGTTCCAATCCCAGCTGAACACGCCCACCCGGCCCTAGTGCAGAGCAGAAGGGCCCAGCGCTTCCCCACAGACCCTCTGGCTCTCCGAGCCCGCTCTTACCCATCACCGCAGCACGTCTGGCCCATGCTGAACGCTGCTGCTCTGTGCAGAGAGGCTGGCACTTCTCGCTTCTGCCGTACGAGGGGCAGGTGCTGCTACCGACTGCTCCCCCTAACCCCCGCCCTGCTGCGTTCTGGGGATGCTGCTCTGTTGTGGAGCTCTCAGGTGTCTTGAACTGGAATTTGTTTGGAGAGAAACTGCTAAGGAGCCTTATCAGCCCCGAGCAGAGAGTACCTGGGAGCCTGCCTGGGTCGGGCGGGTCTGGTACAGCCTCCCGCCAGATAAGGCTCTTCCCTGGACCTGCCACCCATTGGAATCTGGAACGATTCCCTCCGAGGTAACACCCGGGGCAGCCAGGGCAGGGCAGGGCACGGCCTGCTCCCCGGGAGCGTTAGGGCTTTCAGGAGTCAGAGGTGCCAGCGGAGCAGGTTGTACGTTAAAGCAGCAAAGGCAGTTGGGGGGCAGAGGAATTGGGTGCTTTGCCATTGCACTTGATCAGCTCAATTTGAAAATTCTTTCAAAGGAAATCCAGATGTATACATCTGACTGGGGTACATGTACACACATACACACGCACACTCACATGTGCACACACTCATGTGCACATACACGTACACGCATACATACACACATGTACACATACACATATGTACAGATGTACACATACACGCACACACGCTGTCCCTGGAGCGCCCCAGGATGCGACTGACGGGGTGGCTGGCTATTATGGAGGCAGAAGGGGGTTGGGAGAAAATAATCAAGAAGAACTTTTGCTGAAAATGCAAACCTAAGCTGGAAATCTGTGCAGGGCTGGGTCAGCGAAAATGATCTTTTGAGCTGTTCTTATTAACCGTGGTCCTGTACTTCCTGGTTTGCGTCGGACCCAGGCAGGAGACTGGGCTGCTCTGAGCTGTAGAAGCCATTGGAATGAGCCAGGTCGGAATGAGCCAGGCCCTCAGAGCCTTCTGTCACCAATCGCCCCAGCAGTCACTGATCCACACCAAACCACGTCCTTCCAGTCAGGCAGTTTCATATGCACACGTCAAACCCTTGGTTTGCCACTCAGACACCACGGTGATGGGCACAGTAAGGACCGAGAGACGCTAAACAGGCAGACAGACAAGGAAATAGTGGCCCTGCCTACAGGTGTGTGTGTGGTGCAAACGGATGAACACCAGTTGCTGGCTGAAGGCACAACCTTAATTCCTGCATCTCCTGTCTGTCAGCTATCGTTCGCTTGGCAGCCTGAGCTCCGATTTCTAACGCAGCGTTTTGCTCTGGCCTATTGTGGTTCTCATGTCCGGGGGCGCCTTGGCCCCTGGTATCAGGAGCGGTGCTAAGGAGGCTGCTTTTCAAAGGTCCTTAAGTAGGGTTGCCAACTTTCTACTTGCACAAAACCAAACGCCCTTGACCCAACCCCTTTCATTCCCTTCCCCAAGGCCCCACCCTCACTCACTCCAGCCCAGCCCACCTCTCTCAGTCGTTCGCTCTCACACCCTCACTCACTTTCACTGGGTTGGAGCTGGGGGTTGGAGTGCAGGGAGGGGTGAGGGCTCCGGTGGGGATGCGGGCTCTGGGATTGGGCTGGAGATTAGGGGGTTGGGGTGCCAGAGGGGGATCCGGGCTGGGACAGAGGGTTGGGGTGCGGACTCTGGGAGGGAGTTTGGGTGCGGGAGGGGGCTCAGGGCTGGGGTAGGGGATTGGGGTGGGGGTGTGGGGTCTGGGAGGGATTAGGGTACAGCAGGGGGTTCCGACCTGGGGCAGGGGGTTGGGGTGCCGGGTGTGAGGTCTGGGAGGGAATTTGGGTGTGGGAGGGGGTTCCGACCTGGGGCAGGGTTTCTGGGTGCGAGCTCCGGCCAGGCGGCGCTTACCTCAGCCAGCTCTTGGTCAATGGCACACCGGTGCTAATGCAGGCTCCTGACCCCTGGTCTCCCTCCGCTGGCAGGCTCTGAGCAAGGCCTGCCCAGAGAACATGGATGACGAGCTCTCGATCCTGCTGACAGCACCCCCCAGCACAGACAAACTCCAGCACATCTTGGAGGTGAGCAGAATGGGGAGGGGCCGCAGGGGTTTTACCTTAGCCCTGGGGACTCCTAGAAAGAAGAGACTGGAAAATCCATATTTCTATTGGATCCTTCCGAGTATGCATTGGTGATATAAACTCACTGGGTGACCTTGGGGTAACTCACTTCCCCCTTACGGCATCAGTCTTCTCCACTATCAAATCTACACTGGGGAAGAAGGACAGAAGCCCCGACAATCACCTTCACCTCTGGGTGTCTGGTCCTGGGAGCCGAAACCAACTGGACTATCTGCCCCATCTCCTAAACTGCCCTGTCTTTCCCTCCTAGGGCCTTGTCCTTAGTGCTCAGCCTGGCCCCTTCCCAGCTTGTCCCTGACCTTTAAAGGACGCTCCAAGCCCCTCCCATGCCTGCTTCCCTTGGGGTCTCTCTCCTGGCTGAGTACAGGCTGCCCTTCTATCTCTCAGCAGGCCTGGTGTGACAATGCGGTTCTGGCGGAACCCAATTGAGAGTGCCAACTCAGGACAAATTGCTCAAATAGGGCAGTTACAGCCCAAGGCTGGGGGTTTTTCCACCTCTAAGGCAAACCAAACCAGCCAGACTAAGAGGACTTCGGTCTCACCCCACTGGCTAACCGCAAGTCTCACAAGCAATCTCCTTAGACACTCCAGTTTCCCAGTATTACCACCAGTGCCACTCGTTATGGGGACAAATGGTTATGAAAACCAATACCCCAGTAAAAGAAAAAGGTTCTCCTGATCCCAAAGGACCAAGCCCCAAACCCAGGTCAATATACAAATCACATCTTACCCACAAATCACGCTGTTGCCAATCCTTCAGAATCTAAAATCTAAAGGTTTATTCATAAAAGGAAAAAGATAGAGATGAGCGTTAGAATTGGTTAAATGGAATCAATTACATACAGTAATGGCAAAGTTCTTGGTTCAGGCTTGCAGCAGCAATGGAATAAACTGCAGGTTCAAATCAAGTCTCTGGAATACATCCCCCGCTGGGATGGGTCCTCAGTCCTTTGTTCAAAGCTTCAGCTTGTAGCAAAGTTCCTCCAGAGGTATGAAGCAGGATTGAAGACAAGATGGAGATGAGGCATCAGCCTTATATAGTCTTTTCCAGGTGTAAGAACACCTCTTTGTTCTTACTGTGGAAAATTACAGCAAAATGGAGTCTGGAGTCACATGGGCAAGTTCCTGCATACTTTGCTGAGTCTCAAGGCATATTTGCCTTCTCTCAATGGGTCCATTGTATAGCTGATGGTCCTTAATGGGCCATCAAGCAGGCTCGGCAGAGCTAACACCAGTTTGTCTGGGATGTCACCCAGCAGCATAGCATAAGTTTGAAATACAGACAGTATAGAGCCAATATTCATAACTTCAACTACAAAAGTAATACACACATATAGACAGCATAATCATAACCAGTAAACCATAATCTTGTCTTAGACACCCCATTTGACCCCCTTTATACAAGATTTGCGTGCCACTACAGGACCTCGGTTGCAACAATGATCTATATGGTCCCAGATTATATCAATAACGTCACACCTGGGTCCTAGTCACAGGCTGAGTCTTGTCACGTGACCCCCACACTTATTCCCTTCACCCTAGGGACCTGCATCACCTCGGCCAGGTGCAGTTGAGCTCCAACCCCTTTCCTGGCCATCTCACCCTGGGACAGGTTGAAACTGGTAACCTGTGGGTAACAGTAACTGGTTGCTCCCAAAGGTGCTGAAGACACAATGGAAGAGGAAATCCTTTGGCCTGGATTGAAATTATTCCGACTGAAAGTGAATGAGAGAAAATAGGTCCAGAGTTCTCTTCCTAGCAGCAGAAAATGTAGCGATTGATAGAGGTTCAGGTCAGAAAGGACCATTATGTGCATCTAGTCGCCCCTCCTGTACAACTCAGGGCTAGAATGTGACCACGTGGTTCCTTCAGCCAACCATAGCATGGGACTGAGTCAGAGCACGTCTTTTGGAACGACATCCATATGTAGGAGAGCCAGCTGGCTACCAGAAAATCTCTCTTCTGCAGTGACGTGGGGTTAAGGGACACGGGGGAAAAGACATGGCGGCTGTGACTAAACTTAGAGCAGCAAGGCCAGGAAAACCAGGGTTAGGTCCCAGGCCTGGCTATCAGATCTGCTGTTTTCTATTCCTGGCTTTGGGACCATGAGCGAGTCTCTGCACCGCTGGGTGCCTCAGTTTCCCCAGCTATCAAATGGAGCTAATCAAGGTTTTGTTTCTTCTCCCCATTTTACAGGGTGGGAAACCGAGACACAGTTGGGACCTGTCTACACTACAGGTCTGTCGTGCGTTTGTAATCTGCTGACCCCCACATGTTGTTCAGAGCCTATGGACAACACAGCTCCTAAAGGTACGTTTGTTCTGTGCTTATCCCCTCTGTACCAGCAGGGCTGGACAGCATTTCTCACTGTGATGTGGGGAGCAGGTCCTGGGTACTAAGGGTCTGAAGAAGCTCTCAAGGACTAATTTTTTAAAATAATTGTTATCAATGAATTGGGAGAAAACATACAATCACTGCGGATAAGATTGAGGGGTGACAAAATACAGGCAGAGTGGTAATTCCTGATGGGGAGAGGGCAGTGATACAGAGTGATCTGGCTCATTCGGCCAGCTGGACCCATTCAAAGAAAACAAGTTTGAGCAGAGCCCAATGCAAGGTCCTATACGTGGCAACAAGGCACGCCGGCCACACCTCCAGAATGGGGACGTGGATCCAGGAAAGCAGTGACTCTGAAAAGGATTTAGGGGCCAGAGTGGAGAAGCCACTCAACATGAGCTCCCAGTGTGATGCTGTGGTGAACAGGGCTAAAGCCATCATTAGACGTAGGAGCAGAGCCGTGAGTAGGATAGGGAGGTGACACAGCAGCAGTGAGACTGCTATTGGAATACTGCCTCCAGTCTTGGTGTCCTCCTTTGAAAAAGATGGTCCTAGAAATTGGAGCTGGGGCAGCAAAGAGCCATGAAATGTTCTGAGGGCTGGAGAAAAATGCCTTCTAGTGAGCTATGGAAAGAGCTCAACCTGTTTAGCTTATCAAAAGAAGATTGAAGGGGACTTCATTGAAGTGTTGAAGTGCCTTAATGGAGAGAAAATACTGGGTATTAAAGGGCTCTCTAGTCTAGCAGAGAAAGGCAGAACAAGACCCAATGGCTGGAAGGTGAAAAGAGACAAATTCCTATGACAGATAAGGCACAAATATTCAACAGCGAGGATGATTGACCACAGGAAGAAGCTACCAAGGAAAGTGGTGGATTCTCCATCTCTTGATGTCATTAATAAAGACTAGATGCCTTTCCGGAATGTGTTTGCCCCAAAAGTAGCTATTGTGGTAGACAGGAGGCCTGTGATATGCAGGGGGTCAGATTAGATGCTCTAACGGTCTCTGCTGCCCATAAAGTCTACTCATTTCTGAGAAACCGAGTGTAGCATTGGGAGCAGCTTGTGATGTTTTACTGTCTAGCCGGCTTGCTTTCTAGAATGAACACTCATTGAGTGGGGTGATCCACAGGGAGTAGCTCAAACCTCCAAAGTGTCAGCCCTGTGGCAGGACATTAGCACTGCAGGGGAGGGGTGGGTGTGGCAGTGACATCACAAAGGCCTTTCATGTCCTATCATGTTTACTCAGATCAGATTAGGACATAATAGAATGGCTGAAATAGTCTATTTTATTTGTATTTTATTATGTTGCAATTGTTAAGAGCAGCAACTACTTAGCTCAGACTGAAACATCTCATCTAATTTTTGAGATCTAAGTGTCTCCTCTTTGTGTAGCTCAAACCTCCAAAGTGTCTGCCCTGTGGCAGGACATTAGCACTGCAGGGGAGGAGTGGGTGTGGCAGTGACATCACAAAGGCCTTTTGCAGGAACTCAGCCTATTGGTCAAAGGTGCTGGGGAGGTGGTGACCTCACAGAGAGATGCTGACATCAGCCAGGCAGGACAGGGGCGCAGGGCCAGGGAAACCTCAGAGTCCCCTGTAGCTTTGCTTCAGCAAGTCTCCTTCTCGAGGTCTCTCTTTGAGGACTGAGAGAGTATTAGGGGTCACGTACGTGAGCGCCAGGAGGAACCTCTTTTGAGTTTTCTCCTTTATTTTTCCTGATTTCACTAGAAAACTGACGTCCCTGTTTAGAAGGTAAGAGCCTCCGAGAGGTTTGGAACCTGTTCAGTCTGATGCATCTGGCGCCAGCTGAATTTTAGGCATGGAAAACACTAGCTTAAGGTGGCCGAATTTTATTCCCCACCTGGGATTTTGTCCCTTAAAATCACTGGGGACATTAGGGTTTGTCCTTTTTCTTTTACCTTTTCCTCCATCCCTCCATCCTTTCTCTTCATCTCTTACTTCTTTTGTCCTTTCCCCGTTCCCCTCCCACCACCAGGAGGGGGGGGGGGGTCTGTGTCGTAGGGGGTGCTCTACAACTCCCATTGTGGGAGGTCCACCGAAAAATGTGGCGTTGAAATAGTGCTCAGACAGTGATCCCCAGCGGTGACCTGGGCCATCCTTTGGGCTCTCTGGTGAGAACCCTCATCCTCCCGCCCCTCAGTCGCTACCCTGATTGGCTGAGCAGGGGGTTATTGACAGGGAGGAGACTCAGGTCCCTGTTGTTTTCTTTTAAGACCAAGTAAATAGTCATAACCAGTCATATGTTCAACAAATTTTGCTGCTTCTCTGCAGTTCATTATTTTCTCTACCATTCCAGTTCTCCTAAAATACTTGCTGAATAATTACTATGAACTCTTGCTGGTCTGGAACTCACTTGAGAACACTTTATTCAGGTCATTCAATGTCTGAAATTCAAGATCCGATGGTTAGTTTGAAAATCAGGGCTCTTGGGTCCTATTCCCAACTCTGCCACGGACTGGCTGTGTGACCTAAGACAAGTCAATTCTCCTTTCTCAGCCTTAGCTTCTCCCTCTTTCAAGTAGGGATAACAATCCGCTCCTACCTACCTCCCGACAGGTGGAGGATGGGGATCTATTGGAGAGTGTCACTAGGAGCAGTGCATAAGATGAGGTGTCCTATCATGTTTACTCAGATCAGATTAGGACATAATAGAATGGCTGAAATAGTCTATTTTATTTGTATTTTATTATGTTGCAATTGTTAAGAGCAGCAACTACTTAGCTCAGACTGAAACATCTTATCTAATTTTTGAGATCTAAGTGTCTCCTCTTTGTGTGCGACGAGACAAACACGTACTCCTGTTCTTTTTGTGACACAGAAGATGCTTTTGTTTTGCAACAAAATATTTTTGCAAAGAATTTTCATGCCACTTGATATGATTTCAAGAAACAAAGTGGTTTAGTTTGAATGGGATTTTCGGACAGAAACGGTTTCAATGAAATTTCCCCACCATCTCGATTTCTGGGCTCTATCCCTGTCTTTGGGGGGTTTGCTGTCTGTTAGAACAGGAGTCTGATTTGGATAGGGATAGAGACCTCTTTAATGTTTTTAATGAAGTAAATACTAATGGGAATTGTGTGATCATGGGAGACTTTAACTTCCCAGATATAGACTGGAGGACAAGTGCTAGTAATATAATAGGGCTCAGATTTTCCTAGATGTGATAGCTGATGGATTCCTTCACCAAGTAGTTGAAGAACCAACAAGAGGGGATGCCATTTTAGATTTGGTGTGGGTAGTGAGGATCTCTTAGAAGAAATGGTTGTAGGGGACAGCCTTGGTTTGAGCGATCATGAGCTAATTCAGTTTAAACTAAATGGAAGGGTAATGGAAGGGTAAGCAAAAATAGATCTGTGACTAGGGTTTTTGATTTCAAAAGGGCTAACTTTAAAAAATTAAGGAAATTAGATAGGGAAGTGGATTGGACTGAAGAACTTGTGGATCTAAAGGTGGAGAAGGCCTGGAATTACTTCAAGTCAAAGTTGCAGAAACTATCAGAAGCCTGCATCCCAAGAAAGGGGGGGAAATTCTTAGGCAGGAGTTGTAGACCAAGTTGGATGAGCAAGCATCTCAGAGAGATGATTAAGAAAAAGCAGAAATCCTACAAGGTGTGGAAGATGGGAGTGATCAGCAAGGAAAGCTACCTTACTGAGGTCAGAAAATGTAGGGACAAAGTGAGAAAGGCCGAAAGCCATGTAGAGTTGGACCTTGCAAAGGGAATTCAAACCAATAGTAAAAGGTGTGACAGGTTCTATAGCCATATAAATAAGAAAACAAAGAAAGAAGTGGGACCGCTAAACACTGAGGATGGAGTGGAGGTTAAGGATAATCTAGGCATGGCCCAATATCTAAACAAATACTTTGCCTCAGTCTTTAAGAGGCTAATGAGGAGCTTAGAGATAATGGTAGGATGACAAATGGGAATGAGGATATGGAGGTAGATATTACCACATCTGAGTTAGAAGCCAAACTCGAACAGTTTAGTGGGACTAAATCGGGGGTCCCAGATAATCTTCATCCAAGAATATTAAAGGAACTGGCATATGAAATTGCAAGCCCATTAGCAAAAAATGTTAATGAATCAGTAAACTCAGGGGTTGTTCCGTATGACTGGAGAATTGCTAACATAGTTCCTAGCTTTAAGAAAGGGGAAAAAAGTGATCTGGGTAACTACAGGCCTGTTAGTTTGACATCTGTAGTATGCAAGGTCTCAGAAAATGTTTTGAAGGAGAAAGTAGTTAAGGACATTGAGGTCAATGGTAATTGGGACATAATACAACATGGCTTTACAAAAGGTAGAGCGTGCCAAACCAACCTGATCTCCTTCTTTGAGAAGGTCACAGATTTTTTAGACAAAGGAAACGCAGTGGATCTAATTTACCTCGATTTCAGTAAGGCATTTGATACGGTTCCACATGGGGAATTATTAGCTAAATTGGAAAAGATGAGGATCAATATGAAAATTGAAAGGTGGATAAGGAATTGGTTAAAGGGGAGACTACAACGGGTCGTACTGAAAGGTGAACTGTCAGGCTGGAGGGAGGTTATAGTGGAGTTCTTATATTATGGGAACAAGTAAATAACTTTTCCTTATTCACTTTCTTCACATCACTCATGATTTCATATACCTCTATCATATCCCCCCATAGTCTCCTCTTTTCCAAGCTGAAAAGTCCTAGCCTCTTTAATCTCTCCTCATATGGGACCCCTTCCAAACCTCTAATCATTTTAATTGCCCTTCTCTGAACCTTTTCTAATGCCAGTATATATTTTTTTGAGATGAGGAGACCACATCTGTACACAGTATTCAAGATGTGGGTGTACCATGGATTTATATAAGGGCAATAAGATATTCTCCGTCTTATTCTCTATCCCCTTTTTAATGATTCCTAACATCCTGTTTGCTTTTTTGACTGCCGCTGCACACTGCGTGGAAGTCTTCAGAGAACTATCCACGATGACTCCAAGATCTTTTTCCTGATTCGTTGTAGCTAAATTAGCCCCCATCATATTGTATGTATAGTTGGGGTTATTTTTCCCAATGTGCATTACTTTACGTTGTCCACATTAAATTTCATTTGCCATTTTGTTGCCCAATCACTTAGTTTTGGGAGATCTTTTTGAAGTTCTTCACAGTCTGCTTTGGTCTTAACTATCTTGAGCACTTTAGTATCATCTGCAAACTTTGCCACCTCACTTTTTACCCCTTTCTCCAGATCATTTATGAATAAGTTGAATAGCATTGGTCCTAGGACTGACCCTTGGGGAACACCACTAGTTACCCCTCTCCATTCTGAAAATTTACCATTTATTCCTACCCTTTGTTCCCTGTCTTTTAACCAGTTCTCAATCCATGAAAGGATCTTCCCTCTTATCCCATGACAACTTAATTTACATAAGACCCTTTGGTGAGGGACCTTGTCAAAGGCTTTCTGGAAATCTAAGTACACTATATCCACTGGATCCCCCTTGTCCACATGTTTGTTGACCCCTTCAAAGAACTCTAATAGATTAGTAAGACATGATTTCCCTTTACCTAAACTATGTTGACTTTTGCCCAACAATTTATGTTCTTCTATGTGTCTGACAATTTTATTCTTTACAATTGTTTCAACTAATTTGCCCGTTACTGACATTAGACTTACTGGTCTGTAATTGCCGGGATCACCAATAGTGCCCTTTTTAAATATTGGTGTTACATTAGCTATCTTCCAGTCATGGATACAGAAGCTGATTTAAAGGACAGGTTACAAACCATAATTAGTAGTTCCGCAATTTCACATCTGAGTTCTTTCAGAACTCTTGGGTCAATGCCATCTGGTCCCAGTGACTTATCAGTTAATTCCAAAACCTTCTCTAGTAACACCGCAATCTGTGACAATTCGTGAGATTTGTCAGCTACAAATGCTGGCTGAGGTTTGGGAATGGCTGGAAGGTGAAAAGAGACAAATTCCTATGACAAATAAGGCACAAATATTCAACAGCGAGGATGACTGACCACAGGAAGAAGCTACCAAGGAAAGTGGTGGATTCTCCGTCTCTTGATGTCATTTAATAAAGACTAGATGCCTTTCTGGAATGTGTTTACCCCAAAAGTAGCTATTGTGGTAGACAGGAGGCCTGTGATATGCAGGGGGTCAGATTAGATGCTCTAACTGTCTCTTCTGGCCATAAAGTCTACTCATTTCTGAGAAACCGAGTGTAGTATTGGGAGCAGCATCTGATGTTTTACTGTCTAGCCGGCTTGCTTCCTAGAATGAACACTCATTGAGTGAGGTGATCCACAGAGAGTAGCTCAAACCTCCAAAGTGTCTGGCCTGCGGCAGGACATTAGCACTGCAGGGGAGGGGTGTGTGTGGGAGTGACATCACAAAGGCCTTTTGCAGGACATCAGCCTATTGGTCAAAGGTGCTGGGGAGGTGGTGACCTCACAGAGAGATGCTGACATCAGCCAGGCAGGACAGGGGCGCAGGGCCAGGGAAACCTCAGAGTCCCCTGTAGCTTTGCTTCAGCAAGTCTCCTTCTCGAGGTCTCTCTTTGAGGACTGAGAGAGTATTAGGGGTCACGTACATGAGCGCCAGGAGGAACCTCTTTTGAGTTTTCTCCTTTCTTTTTCCTGATTTTACTAGAAAACAGACGTCCCTGTTTAGAAGGTAAGAGCCTCCGAGAGGTTTGGAACCTGTTCAGTCTGATGCATCTGGCGCCAGCTGAATTCTAGGCATGGAAAACACTAGCTTAAGGTGGCCGAATTTTATTCCCCACCTGGGATTTTGTCCCTTAGAATCACTGGGGACATTAGGGTTTGTCCTTTTTGTTTTACCTTTTCCTCCATCCCTCCCTCCTTTCTCTTCATCTCTTACTTCTTTTGTCCTTTCCTCTGTTCCCCTCCCACCACCAGGAGGACTCTGTGTGTGTGTCGTGGGGAGTGCTCTGCAATGGGAACAGGGACAATTCTCCAACTTTGGGCAGTCGAGAGCCTGGGTGAGATAAGGGGCGTTAAAGCCCTTTGTAAAGGAGAAAGGGGAGTTTCATGGTGTTGAGCACCAAGGAATTCTAAACTTTGCTAAAACATCTAGTCTGCAGAAACCAGAAATGGTTGGGGCCACGTTGTAACCATTGTCTTTTTTAAAGCCCATTGAGGGATGTGAGTCCCACCCTTTTAGGTATCTGGGGTGCTGGGAGAAGAGAAGAGGTGCCTGTCTCCATTTTATGGCCTCAACAAACTAAGTGCTGTGCCCCAGTTCTTGTCAGAGATCCCTGAAAAAGAACGTCTTCCCATCCATTAACATACCTGGAAAGCTCCTGGAACTCCTTATTAAACAATCAGTTTGTCAGCACCTACAGGACAATTTGGTTCTTAGGACTAGTGAGCATGGACTTGTCAAGAACAAATCATTCCAAACCAATCCTAGCTCCTACTTTGGCAGGGTTACGGGCCTAGTGGAGGTGGGTAAACAGTAGATGTGATCCATCTTGGTGTTAATAAGGACATTCTCACAAGCAAACTAGGGAGATGTGGTCTAGATGCAATTAGTATAATATGTGTGCACAGATGGTTGAAAGCCCGCACTCCAACAGCCCAGAACCAAACACTCCTCCTCCTGGGCAGTGCGCTCTGACCTCTAATGGTCAGATGCTGCTTAGCACTGTCAGAGCAGCTTTTGCTGGGGGATTCTCCCAGCACTTTCCAATAGTGGGAAAGTATGAAATCCCCATTTGACTGCTGGGGACAGAGCCTAGAGCGGGGAGCAACTTACCCAAAGTCCCACAGGTCAATAGGAAACCAGCAATGGAACCCAGGAGTCCTGACTCCCAGTTCCCTGCTCCAGTCACTCCAGCGGAGCACACTCCCTGGTTGTAATTGCCAGCTATGGGAGGGAGTGTGCAGCAGTGGTTAGTGAAGGGGCCTGGAAATAAGGACTGCTGGGTCCCATCCCTGGCTCTGACACTTGGTGTGACCCTGAGCCAGTAGCTTCCCCACCCCAGGCCTGTTTCCCATCAGTAGGGTTGGGGTAGCAGCCCCTACAGACCAGGGGGGTTGGGAGGCTCCAGGAAGGTGTGTAAAGTGCCGGGATGTCAGGATCCCGGAGGTGCTGTCACCCCCGCATTAGGCCAGTGTTCTGCACCCCCTGCTGCTGGCTGAGTTTCTCTGTCCCTTGGCAATAAGATAGACTCTTGTTTTCACAGCCAGTCGATCGCCCAGTGCTATCCCCCTGCCTGCTGGCTGGGCAGGGTAACTCCTCAGGTCACCACCACCCTCTCCAGCCTGCCTTGGCTTTGGGGAGTGAGGAGGAGGGCGAGGGACGATACTGAACATCCTCCATCCATCGCTCCGTCAGCAGAGCAAGTGAGTGGCATTAGGGTTCCCCGTTGGCGTCCCCTGTCTGTCTGGGGAGAGGCAGAAAGAGGGGGAACTAATCTCTCCCAAAGGAGATTGGATTTGCAAACCGCCCCCAGGAGCCCCTCGCTCTCAGACCGGGGAGGGGCTTCTCCAGAGCCGTCTCCAGTGTGTTTGGAAAGGTCCCAGCAATGGGGCTCCCAACGCTTCCCTTGTGAGAGACCGTTCCCCAGGCTGAGCGTCTCTGAGCTGGGCCAGACCCTGTGAGCTGCTGAGCATGGAAATCAATGGGAAAGGCGGGGGTCCTGGCCTTGCTCTGCCTCGGGACTTTGACCTGGGGAATGGTTTCCCAGGAGAAGTCCAGACTCCTGGGTTCTGTTCCTTCTCTAGCCTGGGGGGGAGTGTGGCCTGGGACGGCAGGAGGGAGCTGCTTGTCCAAAGTGACTGAGCCCAGTGATGGAAAAGGAGGAGACTCCCCGGGCATTGCAGCCCCAGAGGTGACGAGGGGGAACGCTGGGAGCAGATCATGCAATGAACTCCTGCCAGTGCGTGTAGATTGCATTACATGCACCCCTGTGGGGGGAGGAGGAGCTGCTCTGGCTGGGGCAGGGATGGGGAGGGACCAAACAGGCTGGTTAGTGAGAGGCTGCCTTGACCCCAGACTCACGCCCGCTCCCCGCTCGGTTCCAGGGTGGCCAGGCTCCTGAGGATGTTCAGGAAGAAGGCTCTGCAGGTGGCCCCAGAGCCTGAGGGAAGCAGCTGCCATCTTCCCCGGGAGCAGAGCGGCCCCTCCGTCCCCACTGGCGGGGAAGGAGCTCCCGGCCAGGCCAGGAGGTGGAAGTGCCCAGTCTTCTGGCGGAGAAAACCCGCTCCCAGCGCAGGCGCCGAGGTGGGAGAGGCCAGGTCGAAATGGAGCTGGGCCAGGCTGCGTCTGGGCAGGCAGGACCCAGCGCAGGAGGGGAGCCGGGCAGAGTAACTCTGGGCCATGTTGTGTGGGCAGCAGCAGCCCCAGGAGCCCAGCCCTGATTCCCAGCAGGAGGCATCGCCCGGCCCGGTCAGTGAGGACCTTCCAGCCTCCCCAGGGCAGGAGGTGGAGGATCCCTGTCCCACCACCAGCAGCTCGGCCCGCTTCCCATGGGACAGCAGCAGTGCCTGGGACTCGGGCAGCAGCGAGGCCGATGGGCGCCGCAGCTTTGTTCCAGGTGAGGAGTCAGGCTGGGCTCAGGGAGAGGTGAGGGCGGGGCTGTGAACACCCTGGGCCCAGGCCCTCAATCAGTGCTATGGGGGCGGATCCCCAGCCCAGGGGTCTGGCCTGAGCCACATGAACCCCACTGACACTAGATGCTGCCACTTTGGTCCTCGGTGCTCCAGTTGGGGGGAGGCACCTCCCAGGGAGTCCAGGACAGCGTGGGGGGGGTCTCTTTGCTATGGGCTCCTGCAGGAGTTGGGGGCTGAAGGCATCACTGAGACGGGGGAGTGTGGGGCCCGATCTGCCCTGGGTCCCGGAGGTGGGAAGGGGACACATTGCCCCAGCGTGCCCCTGTCCTTCCCCCGAGTGGCAGCAGGCGTCACCCTGTCCCCTTCTCTCCCTGGTGCAGGGACCGCCAGGGACTCAGGGGACGAGGAGGAGGAATGGGTGGACGTGGCCACAGAGGAGGCTGCTCTCAATAACAGCCGAGAGCAGCTCCAAGACGGAGAAAAGGTACAAACGTTCCCCAGCTGTGCTGGAACCGAGACTGTCCTGCCCCTTCCCAGCACCTGACCCCCTGCAGAGGGTCTTGTCCCTGATGATCCACCAGCCCTAATGGGGACCTTTCTCCTCCATGATCTGGGACCCCAGAGGTGGGGGTGTCTGTCACACACTAGCCGGGTCTCCTCCCCCCACAGGCACTGTCCCAGTTCCTGACCCTGCTTGTGGTGGAGTGGTGGGTGATTTGGACAATGGGCGGGTCCCCACTATCCCCCATTCAGGCCTGAGTCCTGCAGCTACTGTTTGGGGGCAGGGAGGTCCCTGGCTAACTGGCTCTCTCTCCCCTAACCCCACTCCTGGTGGGTGCAGGAGGAGGCCCAGCAGCTCGTGTTCCTGCACGCCATCCACCCCGCGTCTCGCTGCACAGCAGAGAGGGCAGGACACACTGGAGCCGCACTGCTGCAAGGCGGCTGTGGCGGAGAGGATTGTGGTGAGCGAGACACGGCGCCCAGAGGGAGGACAGAGACATGGGAGGGGCAGGGGTCTCCCCAGGCCAATGGATGGGGGATGGCTGGTGCTGGAGGGGCAGCTGAGGGCAGAGATTGCTGGGGCTGAAGACTGGGGAGAAGAGACGGGAGAAATTCAGAGAGTGGTCACTATTGGGCAGGAATCGGAGGAGTGGGGGGCAGGTGGGGGGATCCTGCTGGTTGTGTGGGGCCCTGGCTGTGTAATCTCCTCACTGGGAAGTGTCAGTGAGGCCCGAATCTCACACGCTCCTTTGGGTCTCACAGGAGCTCATTGAGGAGCTGCCTGATAACTCTCCACCCGGCGCCGTCCTCGCCAACTCCCTGATTGCTGTGGGCAACCTCAGGTACCGAGACCCGCCGGCCCGGTTCCCCTAACCCCAGTGCTGCTCAGGCCCAGGGCTGGGAGTCACTGCCCCTCCCACTCCCAGGTCACCGCCCAAGGGTGGCTCCTCTGGCAGAGGTGCGGGGAAGGTTCACTCTCTCCTGGCTGGGCTGTTCTTTTCACTCCAGTAACATTGCAACGGCTTTGCAATGGGGAGAGGCTCACACCCAGGATCAGATACAGGAGGGGCAGCAGGGTGCAGGGAACAGGGGCTATTCCTGCCCTGCCACTGTCTGTGTGAGAAACCTTGGCCTTGTCATTCCCTGGCTCGGTGCCTCAGTTTCCCTTCTTGCCAGCCTGTGCCTATTTCCCTGCAGTTTCACCTGCGTGTTGGTGCCAGTCCCATCCCCGTACTGCACAGTCTAATACCGGCTCCTCTCTCTTGCCAGCACCATGACACCTGCCCTGGAGCCAGAGCTGGAGACCCACCTCCTCCGAGCTGCCCTGCACGCCGTCTTCACCCTGGGCATGGAGAAGGACACCGCCCAAGTTCAGGTAGATCATGCTAAAGTCATGGATTGAAGAGCCAGCTGTCATCCTGCCATGAGTCCTTGCTAATTGCCTGCAGTGGGATGTGAAGGAGAGAGGCCAGGATATGTGTTTGGGGGTCTCACCAGTGCTTCCCAGAGACCCCACTTCCCATCCTGTGGCAAGTTTAGCCCCAGTTTCCCTAATTCTGACCCATGGCTCTCCCTTGCTTTCAGGATCTGCCTAGGGTCTTGCCAGACCTCCTGGACGCCATGCTGGGGAACCTGCTGGTAGAGTCCCCAGACACCGACAGGCTCCAGTACATCTTGGAGGTGAGCCCGATGAGAGGGGTGGGGGCAATTTTACCTTCACTCTTAGATCCATTTTCCAGTCTGTCCTCCTAGCCGGGCCCCCAGTGGGCATCCTTGGTCAGGGCAGTCAGTGCAATGCTTCCTTTCCCCACAGCACATTAACTACTGGATCATGTCCAGGGTGCCGCGAGAGAGAGCCAGGGCCGTTAAGAGCAGCACGGCCCTGCTCAGATTCACCATCACCCTCCCTGAGTTTGACATAAGTGACCTCTGACTGTGCTCCAGGTTCATGCCTCCCTGTCATCCTGGAGCAGCTGGGGAAGCAAGTCCTCATGGAGGGCCCTGTCCACAGCCCTGTGCTCCAGGCTTCCTTGGGGGCAGAGGAAATTAAGGGTCTGGCTCTAGCTCCTATCCTCTAGCATCTCCTGCAGAGGGGCTGAGGGGAAGGAGAGTCCTGGCCCGGGGGGACTGGGAGCTAACAGGAAAATGCTGATGGAGTCCCCTCTCCCTCTCCCGTCCATTAGAACTCAGCGGAATTCCCCAGGATGGGTCACCACATGGCACAGCTGGCTCTGTCCGTCAGTGACCCAGCCAAGGACATCAGCCGGCAGGCCAGGGAGGGGCTTTACCGGCTCTACCAGCTGCTGCTGCACCAGAGGGGTAAGGAACCCAGCTGGGAAATGGCACCCGCTAGAAGAGTGAGACTGGGACCCCAGCCAATTTCTCCGAGACTGACCCCGGCTGGAGGATGAGTCTCTCTATCACTTTCTGTGTTCCACACCACGCCCTGCAATTCTGTTGGGCCAGGCACGCAGCGAGGACTCTGCCCACTGTGCAGCCACCAATGGGATTGGAAGGACACAAGCCCTGCAACCAGAAGGACAAATGTGTGTGTCTCTCTCTCCCTGTCACCTACTCCCTCCTGGGGGAAACCCAGCAGCTGATGGGGGAAAAGATGAGCAGCTGCATTAGCCTCAGGAGATTGGGGCGGGGCCCAGGCCTCATTCCCATCCTGTGGCCATTCGCTGGCCTGGCACAAGGAGCCTGGTGGGGAATGAAAGGGAGAGCAGGTGCTCCTGGGAAGGGAGATGAATTCACCTCCATGAGCAGGAGCGAGCCAGCTTGTCCCCGGAGCAGCTCCACCCAGCTCTTTAGCCAGGTTAATTAATGACCAGCTTTGCTTTATCCCAGACTTACGTTCTTAGGACAGGGTGCTATCGCTCTTGGGAAGGGCAGGAGAGTCCCCCAAGTGCCCTCTGCGAGACTCTCCTGTCCCACAGGGCCGCACCCAATTCCTAGTGGTCTGGTGTCTGTGTCACCCGAGCCACCACCCAGAGTTGCTCCCATAACTGGCAGCCTGGGAGGCCAAGGACTGACGGGTGATGGCGTCTGACCAGGCAGGGCTGAGGCACATGGGCAGGGGACGCTTGTCCTGCTGCTGGCAAGGCTGGACCCCTTCTGGAGAGAACAGGAGGATTCAGTCAGCAGTAGGGTTACCATGTCTAATAAATAAAAAAAGAGGACCCTCCACGGGCCCTGACCCCGCCCATTTCCCCACCCCCTAGCCCCGCCCCAACTCCGCCCCTTCCCCGCCCTAACTCAGCCCCCTCCTCCCTCCCACTCCCAGCTATGGGGAAAGGGCTGCCCCAGCGCTACCGGCTTCACGGTTTGCCGGGCAGCCCCCAGACTCTGCGCCCCCGACTGGCGCTTCCTCAGCGCAGCTGGAGCCCGGGAAGGGAAGTGCCGGGCTGGCGGCTGGGGGTCCGGAGGCAGGGGGGGCTGCCCGAAGCCGGTAGCGCTGGCTCGGGCAGCTCGGCTCTTAAAGTCTGAGAGGGGAGGAGCGGAGCAGATCAGAGCAGCCGCGGGAGGGGAAGTGCCCGGCCGGCATTTTCCCGGACATGTTTGGCTTTTTGGCAATTCCCCCCGGACAGGCGTTTGATTGCCGAAAAGCAGGACATGTCCGGGAAAAACCGGACGTATGGTAACCCTAGTCAGCAGGGGCTGCCGATCCGTCCCATTCACCAGGGCTGCCATCCTGCGGCTTCAGCATTAGTGGCTGGGGTGACTTGGGGAAAGGTCTCAACCTCCCCACATCCCACTTCACTGCTGCCAGAATCCCTCCTGCTCCCCCCGCTACAGTCCCCTCCCTACCCAACCTGGGTGGGGCTGGAGGAGTGGGGTCTGAGAACTTGAGCTGTGGATTGGAGGTGGAACAGCTGTCAGGGGCACTGAGGGGGAAGTGGCAGGAGCTCCCCGTACAAGGAGGGGGGTTGCCACTGGAGGTCACTAGGAAGGACAACAAGACTCCATCCTGGGAATCAGGAGGGGGAATCCATCCCTCAGAGGTGGGCAGGGGCTGGGTGGAAATGCTGCTGATTCCAGGGGCCGTTAATCCCCCCTGATTCCTCGGAGGCGTCTGAGTCTCAGACAGGTTCTCGTTCCCTTGCAGCAGGACGACGACATGGCCAATGTGATGCGCCAGCTCCGTATCATGCGGCACTTGCGCCAGGTGCCCGAGGCGCTGCAGGGCCTGTGCCTCTGAGGCCACCAGCAACTCCCGCTCTCTGCTGCAGGTACTGCTCTGGCTCTCTGTAAATGGGGAGCTAGTGGAAGGGGAAATGGAGCCCCCTGGCACTCACAGAAACCCTCTCCCCTCTCTGTGGAGCAGGGTCCTTTCCTCTGCCCCCAAATTCCTTCATCTGGGACAGGAGCTCTTTCCCTCACACCCATTCCCCTCCCCCCTTTCCTTGATCTACCCCCATCCCATTCCCCCTGCGCCCAGGCAGAGCTCTGCCTGCCCCATATGGTGCAGAAAGGCCTGTGATATGCAGGGGGTCAGATTAGATGCTCTAACGGTCTCTTCTGCCCATAAAGTCTACTCATTTCTGAGAAACCGAGTGTAGCATTGGGAGCAGCCTCTGCTGTTTTACTGTCTAACCGGCTTGCTTCCTAGAATGAACACTCATTGAGCGGGGTGATCCACAGAGAGTAGCTCTGTGACATACTGGTGGAGGGTCTGCAAGGTCCATGGCCACCCCAGCCACCTCCACCTTGCCTGCCTCATGGGGGTTTGTGTCAGAGGACACCTTCTCCTTCTCCTTTCTTTCTAACTTCTTAGGGCCCTGGCCCCTCGTTCAGCCACTCAGCAATTTCCTAAGCAGGCCGTGTCTTTTGATGTGGCCTGCTTCTCTGCCCCCAAAACAAAGAACTCTTGCTCCCATCTTGGCATTAGGCCACGCTTGTACACTTTCTCATGCCCTTCTCCCTGGGCTAACCTTCTCAGCACAGCCCAGGCATGCTCTCCTTCTCTGCTCTTTTTGTCCATGGGCATAGCAGACCCTGGGTTGATTTCCCTTTGCAGGATCTCTCACAGGTATTGCTGCTGCTGCATCTGTAGCTCCACCTGCACTTCCTTCTGCGTCTGTTGGTTTTCTAGGAGCTGCTGGAGAAACCCCTAGATCTGCTTTGGCTGCTTAGCCAGTCCCTGGAACTGAAGTGGGAAATCCAGCGACCAGCTTGGTCCCTTGATACACCTGCTTGGGGGAGGGATAGCTCAGTGGTTTGAGCATTGGCCTGCTACACGCGGGGTTGTGAGCTCAATCCTTGAGGGGGCCATTTAGGGATCAGGGCAAAAAATTGTCTGGGGATTGGTCCTGCTTTTAGCAGGGGATTGGACTAGATGACCTCCGGAGGTCCCTTCCAACCCTGATATTCTATGATTCCTTCAGCAACCAAGACTTCCCTCACGGATCACAGGGGGAACTCAATCCTGCCAACTATGCTAATCATAAATGAATCTACTCATCGTTAGGTGCCCCCCGGCGGCCAGGCATGGCATCACAGCCCTCTCGCTGGGCTAGCGTCCCCCATCCATGGTCGCTCCAGCACCACGGCAGTTTCTCTGCCTGGTAACTCCGGCCAGGTCACCACCTTTAGTCCACCCTTCTGCGGCCCAGCTTGCCTCACACTAAAAGTCCAAAGAGGTCTTTCCACAGACAGAAGTCCTTCTGCCATCGCTGGGGCACTTGCTCAGCCTGTAGCCCCTTTGCTGGGCTTGGGAACCCTCTCCAGGTGCGTGTACGCCACCTCCTCTGGGGCCGGTAGGGGAACCCAGTCCCACCCTGACATTGATAGCAGCCCAGGGCCCTGGACCCAACAGCTAGGTCTGCACCTTTCTCTTTGCTGCACTTTTCCAACCTCTCTTCTCAAGTTCCCCTCCAGGCTTTCCTTGCTGCTCTGAACTTCCTACCTCGTTCTCAATCCTGTTGCTACCCCAGCTGGGCTGTATCACCACTGAAGTCTGGCTCTTTAGGGGGGCGGATATGGTGCCTCTCAGTTCGGGCTCATTCTGTAATCAGCTTTCTGTGAGTGCCAGGGGGCTCCATTTCCCCTTCCACTAGCTCCCAATTTACAGAGAGCGAGAGCAGTACCTGCAGCAGGGAGCGGGAGTTGCTGGTGGCCTCAGAGGCACAGGCCCTGCAGCGCCTCAGGAACCTGGCGCAAGTGCCGCATGATACGGAGCTGGTGCATCACATTGGCCGTGACGTCCTCCTGCTGCAAGGGAACGAGAACCTGTCTGAGACTCAGACGCCTCCGAGGAATCAGGGGGGATTAACGGCCCCTGGAACCAGCAGCATTTCCACCCAGCCCCTGCCCATCTCTGAGGGATGGATTCCCCCTCCTGACCCCCAGGATGGAGTCTTGTTGTCCTTCCTAGTGACCTCCAGTGGCAACCCCCCTCCTTGTACGGGGAGCTCCTGCCACTTCCCCCGTCAGTGCCCCTGACAGCTGTTCCACCTCCAATCCACAGCTCAAGTTCTCAGACCCCTCTCCTCCAGCCCCACCCAGGTTGGGTAGGGAGGGAACTGTAGCGGGGGGTCAGGAGGGATTCTGGCAGCAGTGAAGTGGGATGTGGGGAGGTTGAGACCTTTCCCCAAGTCACCCCAGCCACTAATGCTGAAGCCGCAGGATGGCAGCCCTGGTGAATGGGACGGATCGGCAGCCCCTGCTGACTGAATCCTCCTGTTCTCTCCAGCAGGGCCGGCTTTAGGAAGGGCGGGGCCCAATTCGAACATTTTTGGCGGGGCCCCGGCAGGGATGACTAACAAAAAAAATAATGGGAAAAAAAGCCTTTAATTTCTTCCATGTATTATTTACTTTCCATAACTATATAAAAAATAAAATGATATATTCTGTACATTGCATCATATATGCTGTTGATCGGTTATTAATGAGCTCCATTTCACGTGTCTGGGTCGCCGCCACTCCCTGGGGGTGTGCTAGGGTGACCAGATGTCCTGATTTTATAGGGACAGTCCCGATTTTTGGGTCTTTTTCTTATAGGATCCTATTATCCCCCACCCCCTGTCCCGATTTTTCACACTTGCTGTCTGGTCACCCTAGTGGTGTGCACATGTGTGGGTCCCAGCTGCTCCCTGCCCCCCTCATTGAAGCAGGTGTGCAGGGTGACTGCCCTGGGAACTGCAGGGCACCAGTGGACATGGGGCTGGCTGGAGGCAGGGCAGGGGCTCACTGGAGGTAGGGTCTGGCTGCAGGCAGGGCAAGGGGTGCGGGGCTGGCTGGAGACAGGGGTGTGTGGGGCTGGCTGGCTTTGGGCAGGGCCGCAGGGGGGTGCGGCAGGGGTTGCCTGGAGACAGGGCAGGGGGTGCGGCAGAGGCTGGCTGTGGGCAGGGGGTGCAGGGCTGGCTGCAGGCAGGGCAGGGGGGCAGGGCTGGTGCGGGCAGAACAGGGGTGGCGGGGCTAGAGGTAGGGCAGGGGTGCAGCAGGGGCTGGCTGCGGACAGGGGGTGCAGGGCTGGCTGGAGACAGGGCTGGCTGCCTGCAGGGCAGGGGGTGCGGGCTGGTGCGGGGACGGGGTGCAGCAGAGGCAGCTTTAAATAGCCCCCGAGCCCCCCGCTATCCCAGGGCTCTGGGGGCTATTTAAAGGGCCCAGGGCTCCCCTGCTTCTACCGCCCCGGCCCTTTAAATAGCCGCAGGAGCCCTGGGGAAGCAGCGGGGCTCCAGTGGCTATTTAAAGGGCCGGGGCGGTAGAGGCAGCGGGAGTCCCGGACTTTTTAAATAGCCCCCAGAGCCCCACAGCCCTACCCCAGGGCTCCAGCAGTGGGGGTCTGGTGGCAATTTAAAGGGCCTGGGGCTCCGGCCCCTGCTGGGAGCCCTAGGTCCTTTAAATTGCCCCCTGGGGAAGCCGGACCACCCTGGTACAGCCACAGAGCCGCAGGGAGGGGAACCCTGAGGTGTGGGGGCTGGGTGGGTACTGGGAGTTCCTCCTGAAGGGACGGGGGTTGGCCAAGGTCACTCAGCCCCGGGGTGTGGGAGGGGGACAGGCTGAGGGCACTCAGAGCCCCAGGAAGTGGGGGGGGGGCGCTGAGGGGAGGGACTGGCCAGGGGCACTCAGAGCTCGGGGGAGGGGCTGTCCGGGGGGGAGGGCACTCACAGCCCCAGGAGGTGTGGGGGGAGGAGCACACAGGATTTCAGGAATTCCCTGGCAGTGAAGAGCTGCTGGCGGCAGGGAGGAGCCAGCCGTGACAATCCCCACTTGGGATCCCTGGCTGGGCTAGAGGGTATGGGGGCCCGTGGCCAAGCTGCAGCGGAAGGTGACCTGAAGAAAATGCCTCGGCCTCCAGCTAGGAAGGGCCTGGGCCAGACAATGACCCACCACGCAGTGTCCCAGCTCCCTGCCCCACACCTGTGGGGCACGGCCCCTCCTCTGTAGGGAGGTTGGCATGTACCTTAGTGCTGCTTCCTCCATCCCCAAAGGCCTCTCCCAGCCACTCTCTGGCAACCCCTGCCGTTCAGTATGCACATTACCCTGCTGTGACATACCGGGGGGGGGGAACCCCTCGGGGTTGGGGGGGCTGTCACACAGCTGGGCAATTTTACCCGGCTGGGCAGGAGTGACTGTCTCTCTGGAGCTGGAAAAAGCAACAGAGGGTCCTGTGGCACCTTTGAGACTAACAGAAGTACTGGGAGCATAAGCTTTCGTGGGTAAGAACCTCACTTCTTCAGATGCAAGTCTTGCATCTGAAGAAGTGAGGTTCTTACCCACGAAAGCTTATGCTCCCAGTACTTCTGTTAGTCTCAAAGGTGCCACAGGACCCTCTGTTGCTTTTTACAGATTCAGACTAACACGGCTACCCCTCTGATCTCTGGAGCTGGGGTCTCAGCCAAGGTGTCTCTCTGCCCTTCCCCCCAGTAGCGCCCCACATTGAGTTCCAGCCCCACATTCACACCCACAAGTGCTGGTGGGTTCCAATCCCAGCTGAACACGCCCACCCGGCCCTAGTGCAGAGCAGAAGGGCCCAGCGCTTCCCCACAGACCCTCTGGCTCTCCGAGCCCGCTCTTACCCATCACCGCAGCACGTCTGGCCCATGCTGAACGCTGCTGCTCTGTGCAGAGAGGCTGGCACTTCTCGCTTCTGCCGTACGAGGGGCAGGTGCTGCTACCGACTGCTCCCCCTAACCCCCGCCCTGCTGCGTTCTGGGGATGCTGCTCTGTTGTGGAGCTCTCAGGTGTCTTGAACTGGAATTTGTTTGGAGAGAAACTGCTAAGGAGCCTTATCAGCCCCGAGCAGAGAGTACCTGGGAGCCTGCCTGGGTCGGGCGGGTCTGGTACAGCCTCCCGCCAGATAAGGCTCTTCCCTGGACCTGCCACCCATTGGAATCTGGAACGATTCCCTCCGAGGTAACACCCGGGGCAGCCAGGGCAGGGCAGGGCACGGCCTGCTCCCCGGGAGCGTTAGGGCTTTCAGGAGTCAGAGGTGCCAGCGGAGCAGGTTGTACGTTAAAGCAGCGAAGGCAGTTGGGGGGCAGAGGAATTGGGTGCTTTGCCATTGCACTTGATCAGCTCAATTTGAAAATTCTTTCAAAGGAAATCCAGATGTATACATCTGACTGGGGTACATGTACACACATACACACGCACACTCACATGTGCACACACTCATGTGCACATACACGTACACGCATACATACACACATGTACACATACACATATGTACAGATGTACACATACACGCACACACGCTGTCCCTGGAGCGCCCCAGGATGCGACTGACGGGGTGGCTGGCTATTATGGAGGCAGAAGGGGGTTGGGAGAAAATAATCAAGAAGAACTTTTGCTGAAAATGCAAACCTAAGCTGGAAATCTGTGCAGGGCTGGGTCAGCGAAAATGATCTTTTGAGCTGTTCTTATTAACCGTGGTCCTGTACTTCCTGGTTTGCGTTGGACCCAGGCAGGAGACTGGGCTGCTCTGAGCTGTAGAAGCCATTGGAATGAGCCAGGTCGGAATGAGCCAGGCCCTCAGAGCCTTCTGTCACCAATCGCCCCAGCAGTCACTGATCCACACCAAACCACGTCCTTCCAGTCAGGCAGTTTCATATGCACACGTCAAACCCTTGGTTTGCCACTCAGACACCACGGTGATGGGCACAGTAAGGACCGAGAGACGCTAAACAGGCAGACAGACAAGGAAATAGTGGCCCTGCCTACAGGTGTGTGTGTGGTGCAAACGGATGAACACCAGTTGCTGGCTGAAGGCACAACCTTAATTCCTGCATCTCCTGTCTGTCAGCTATCGTTCGCTTGGCAGCCTGAGCTCCGATTTCTAACGCAGCGTTTTGCTCTGGCCTATTGTGGTTCTCATGTCTGGGGGCGCCTTGGCCCCTGGTATCAGGAGCGGTGCTAAGGAGGCTGCTTTTCAAAGGTCCTTAAGTAGGGTTGCCAACTTTCTACTTGCACAAAACCAAATGCCCTTGACCCAACCCCTTTCATTCCCTTCCCCAAGGCCCCACCCTCACTCACTCCAGCCCAGCCCACCTCTCTCAGTCGTTCGCTCTCACACCCTCACTCACTTTCACTGGGTTGGAGCTGGGGGTTGGCGTGCAGGGAGGGGTGAGGGCTCCGGTGGGGATGCGGGCTCTGGGATTGGGCTGGAGATTAGGGGGTTGGGGTGCCAGAGGGGGATCCGGGCTGGGACAGAGGGTTGGGGTGCGGACTCTGGGAGGGAGTTTGGGTGCGGGAGGGGGCTCAGGGCTGGGGTAGGGGATTGGGGTGGGGGTGTGGGGTCTGGGAGGGATTAGGGTACAGCAGGGGGTTCCGACCTGGGGCAGGGGGTTGGGGTGCCGGGTGTGAGGTCTGGGAGGGAATTTGGGTGTGGGAGGGGGTTCCGACCTGGGGCAGGGTTTCTGGGTGCGAGCTCCGGCCAGGCGGCGCTTACCTCAGCCAGCTCTTGGTCAATGGCACACCGGTGCTAATGCAGGCTCCTGACCCCTGGTCTCCCTCCGCTGGCAGGCTCTGAGCAAGGCCTGCCCAGAGAACATGGATGACGAGCTCTCGATCCTGCTGACAGCACCCCCCAGCACAGACAAACTCCAGCACATCTTGGAGGTGAGCAGAATGGGGAGGGGCCGCAGGGGTTTTACCTTAGCCCTGGGGACTCCTAGAAAGAAGAGACTGGAAAATCCATATTTCTATTGGATCCTTCCGAGTATGCATTGGTGATATAAACTCACTGGGTGACCTTGGGGTAACTCACTTCCCCCTTACGGCATCAGTCTTCTCCACTATCAAATCTACACTGGGGAAGAAGGACAGAAGCCCCGACAATCACCTTCACCTCTGGGTGTCTGGTCCTGGGAGCCGAAACCAACTGGACTATCTGCCCCATCTCCTAAACTGCCCTGTCTTTCCCTCCTAGGGCCTTGTCCTTAGTGCTCAGCCTGGCCCCTTCCCAGCTTGTCCCTGACCTTTAAAGGACGCTCCAAGCCCCTCCCATGCCTGCTTCCCTTGGGGTCTCTCTCCTGGCTGAGTACAGGCTGCCCTTCTATCTCTCAGCAGGCCTGGTGTGACAATGCGGTTCTGGCGGAACCCAATTGAGAGTGCCAACTCAGGACAAATTGCTCAAATAGGGCAGTTACAGCCCAAGGCTGGGGGTTTTTCCACCTCTAAGGCAAACCAAACCAGCCAGACTAAGAGGACTTCGGTCTCACCCCACTGGCTAACCGCAAGTCTCACAAGCAATCTCCTTAGACACTCCAGTTTCCCAGTATTACCACCAGTGCCACTCGTTATGGGGACAAATGGTTATGAAAACCAATACCCCAGTAAAAGAAAAAGGTTCTCCTGATCCCAAAGGACCAAGCCCCAAACCCAGGTCAATATACAAATCACATCTTACCCACAAATCACGCTGTTGCCAATCCTTCAGAATCTAAAATCTAAAGGTTTATTCATAAAAGGAAAAAGATAGAGATGAGCGTTAGAATTGGTTAAATGGAATCAATTACATACAGTAATGGCAAAGTTCTTGGTTCAGGCTTGCAGCAGCAATGGAATAAACTGCAGGTTCAAATCAAGTCTCTGGAATACATCCCCCGCTGGGATGGGTCCTCAGTCCTTTGTTCAAAGCTTCAGCTTGTAGCAAAGTTCCTCCAGAGGTATGAAGCAGGATTGAAGACAAGATGGAGATGAGGCATCAGCCTTATATAGTCTTTTCCAGGTGTAAGAACACCTCTTTGTTCTTACTGTGGAAAATTACAGCAAAATGGAGTCTGGAGTCACATGGGCAAGTTCCTGCATACTTTGCTGAGTCTCAAGGCATATTTGCCTTCTCTCAATGGGTCCATTGTATAGCTGATGGTCCTTAATGGGCCATCAAGCAGGCTCGGCAGAGCTAACACCAGTTTGTCTGGGATGTCACCCAGCAGCATAGCATAAGTTTGAAATACAGACAGTATAGAGCCAATATTCATAACTTCAACTACAAAAGTAATACACACATATAGACAGCATAATCATAACCAGTAAACCATAATCTTGTCTTAGACACCCCATTTGACCCCCTTTATACAAGATTTGCGTGCCACTACAGGACCTCGGTTGCAACAATGATCTATATGGTCCCAGATTATATCAATAACGTCACACCTGGGTCCTAGTCACAGGCTGAGTCTTGTCACGTGACCCCCACACTTATTCCCTTCACCCTAGGGACCTGCATCACCTCGGCCAGGTGCAGTTGAGCTCCAACCCCTTTCCTGGCCATCTCACCCTGGGACAGGTTGAAACTGGTAACCTGTGGGTAACAGTAACTGGTTGCTCCCAAAGGTGCTGAAGACACAATGGAAGAGGAAATCCTTTGGCCTGGATTGAAATTATTCCGACTGAAAGTGAATGAGAGAAAATAGGTCCAGAGTTCTCTTCCTAGCAGCAGAAAATGTAGCGATTGATAGAGGTTCAGGTCAGAAAGGACCATTATGTGCATCTAGTCGCCCCTCCTGTACAACTCAGGGCTAGAATGTGACCACGTGGTTCCTTCAGCCAACCATAGCATGGGACTGAGTCAGAGCACGTCTTTTGGAACGACATCCATATGTAGGAGAGCCAGCTGGCTACCAGAAAATCTCTCTTCTGCAGTGACATGGGGTTAAGGGACACGGGGGAAAAGACATGGCGGCTGTGACTAAACTTAGAGCAGCAAGGCCAGGAAAACCAGGGTTAGGTCCCAGGCCTGGCTATCAGATCTGCTGTTTTCTATTCCTGGCTTTGGGACCATGAGCGAGTCTCTGCACCGCTGGGTGCCTCGGTTTCCCCAGCTATCAAATGGAGCTAATCAAGGTTTTGTTTCTTCTCCCCATTTTACAGGGTGGGAAACCGAGACACAGTTGGGACCTGTCTACACTACAGGTCTGTCGTGCGTTTGTAATCTGCTGACCCCCACATGTTGTTCAGAGCCTATGGACAACACAGCTCCTAAAGGTACGTTTGTTCTGTGCTTATCCCCTCTGTACCAGCAGGGCTGGACAGCATTTCTCACTGTGATGTGGGGAGCAGGTCCTGGGTACTAAGGGTCTGAAGAAGCTCTCAAGGACTAATTTTTTAAAATAATTGTTATCAATGAATTGGGAGAAAACATACAATCACTGCGGATAAGATTGAGGGGTGACAAAATACAGGCAGAGTGGTAATTCCTGATGGGGAGAGGGCAGTGATACAGAGTGATCTGGCTCATTCGGCCAGCTGGACCCATTCAAAGAAAACAAGTTTGAGCAGAGCCCAATGCAAGGTCCTATACGTGGCAACAAGGCACGCCGGCCACACCTCCAGAATGGGGACGTGGATCCAGGAAAGCAGTGACTCTGAAAAGGATTTAGGGGCCAGAGTGGAGAAGCCACTCAACATGAGCTCCCAGTGTGATGCTGTGGTGAACAGGGCTAAAGCCATCATTAGACGTAGGAGCAGAGCTGTGAGTAGGATAGGGAGGTGACACAGCAGCAGTGAGACTGCTATTGGAATACTGCCTCCAGTCTTGGTGTCCTCCTTTGAAAAAGATGGTCCTAGAAATTGGAGCTGGGGCAGCAAAGAGCCATGAAATGTTCTGAGGGCTGGAGAAAAATGCCTTCTAGTGAGCTATGGAAAGAGCTCAACCTGTTTAGCTTATCAAAAGAAGATTGAAGGGGACTTCATTGAAGTGTTGAAGTGCCTTAATGGAGAGAAAATACTGGGTATTAAAGGGCTCTCTAGTCTAGCAGAGAAAGGCAGAACAAGACCCAGTGGCTGGAAGGTGAAAAGAGACAAATTCCTATGACAGATAAGGCACAAATATTCAACAGCGAGGATGATTGACCACAGGAAGAAGCTACCAAGGAAAGTGGTGGATTCTCCATCTCTTGATGTCATTAATAAAGACTAGATGCCTTTCCGGAATGTGTTTGCCCCAAAAGTAGCTATTGTGGTAGACAGGAGGCCTGTGATATGCAGGGGGTCAGATTAGATGCTCTAACGGTCTCTGCTGCCCATAAAGTCTACTCATTTCTGAGAAACCGAGTGTAGCATTGGGAGCAGCTTGTGATGTTTTACTGTCTAGCCGGCTTGCTTTCTAGAATGAACACTCATTGAGTGGGGTGATCCACAGGGAGTAGCTCAAACCTCCAAAGTGTCAGCCCTGTGGCAGGACATTAGCACTGCAGGGGAGGGGTGGGTGTGGCAGTGACATCACAAAGGCCTTTCATGTCCTATCATGTTTACTCAGATCAGATTAGGACATAATAGAATGGCTGAAATAGTCTATTTTATTTGTATTTTATTATGTTGCAATTGTTAAGAGCAGCAACTACTTAGCTCAGACTGAAACATCTCATCTAATTTTTGAGATCTAAGTGTCTCCTCTTTGTGTAGCTCAAACCTCCAAAGTGTCTGCCCTGTGGCAGGACATTAGCACTGCAGGGGAGGAGTGGGTGTGGCAGTGACATCACAAAGGCCTTTTGCAGGAACTCAGCCTATTGGTCAAAGGTGCTGGGGAGGTGGTGACCTCACAGAGAGATGCTGACATCAGCCAGGCAGGACAGGGGCGCAGGGCCAGGGAAACCTCAGAGTCCCCTGTAGCTTTGCTTCAGCAAGTCTCCTTCTCGAGGTCTCTCTTTGAGGACTGAGAGAGTATTAGGGGTCACGTACGTGAGCGCCAGGAGGAACCTCTTTTGAGTTTTCTCCTTTATTTTTCCTGATTTCACTAGAAAACTGACGTCCCTGTTTAGAAGGTAAGAGCCTCCGAGAGGTTTGGAACCTGTTCAGTCTGATGCATCTGGCGCCAGCTGAATTTTAGGCATGGAAAACACTAGCTTAAGGTGGCCGAATTTTATTCCCCACCTGGGATTTTGTCCCTTAAAATCACTGGGGACATTAGGGTTTGTCCTTTTTCTTTTACCTTTTCCTCCATCCCTCCATCCTTTCTCTTCATCTCTTACTTCTTTTGTCCTTTCCCCGTTCCCCTCCCACCACCAGGAGGGGGGGGGGGTCTGTGTCGTAGGGGGTGCTCTACAACTCCCATTGTGGGAGGTCCACCGAAAAATGTGGCGTTGAAATAGTGCTCAGACAGTGATCCCCAGCGGTGACCTGGGCCATCCTTTGGGCTCTCTGGTGAGAACCCTCATCCTCCCGCCCCTCAGTCGCTACCCTGATTGGCTGAGCAGGGGGTTATTGACAGGGAGGAGACTCAGGTCCCTGTTGTTTTCTTTTAAGACCAAGTAAATAGTCATAACCAGTCATATGTTCAACAAATTTTGCTGCTTCTCTGCAGTTCATTATTTTCTCTACCATTCCAGTTCTCCTAAAATACTTGCTGAATAATTACTATGAACTCTTGCTGGTCTGGAACTCACTTGAGAACACTTTATTCAGGTCATTCAATGTCTGAAATTCAAGATCCGATGGTTAGTTTGAAAATCAGGGCTCTTGGGTCCTATTCCCAACTCTGCCACGGACTGGCTGTGTGACCTAAGACAAGTCAATTCTCCTTTCTCAGCCTTAGCTTCTCCCTCTTTCAAGTAGGGATAACAATCCGCTCCTACCTACCTCCCGACAGGTGGAGGATGGGGATCTATTGGAGAGTGTCACTAGGAGCAGTGCATAAGATGAGGTGTCCTATCATGTTTACTCAGATCAGATTAGGACATAATAGAATGGCTGAAATAGTCTATTTTATTTGTATTTTATTATGTTGCAATTGTTAAGAGCAGCAACTACTTAGCTCAGACTGAAACATCTTATCTAATTTTTGAGATCTAAGTGTCTCCTCTTTGTGTGCGACGAGACAAACACGTACTCCTGTTCTTTTTGTGACACAGAAGATGCTTTTGTTTTGCAACAAAATATTTTTGCAAAGAATTTTCATGCCACTTGATATGATTTCAAGAAACAAAGTGGTTTAGTTTGAATGGGATTTTCGGACAGAAACGGTTTCAATGAAATTTCCCCACCATCTCGATTTCTGGGCTCTATCCCTGTCTTTGGGGGGTTTGCTGTCTGTTAGAACAGGAGTCTGATTTGGATAGGGATAGAGACCTCTTTAATGTTTTTAATGAAGTAAATACTAATGGGAATTGTGTGATCATGGGAGACTTTAACTTCCCAGATATAGACTGGAGGACAAGTGCTAGTAATATAATAGGGCTCAGATTTTCCTAGATGTGATAGCTGATGGATTCCTTCACCAAGTAGTTGAAGAACCAACAAGAGGGGATGCCATTTTAGATTTGGTGTGGGTAGTGAGGATCTCTTAGAAGAAATGGTTGTAGGGGACAGCCTTGGTTTGAGCGATCATGAGCTAATTCAGTTTAAACTAAATGGAAGGGTAATGGAAGGGTAAGCAAAAATAGATCTGTGACTAGGGTTTTTGATTTCAAAAGGGCTAACTTTAAAAAATTAAGGAAATTAGATAGGGAAGTGGATTGGACTGAAGAACTTGTGGATCTAAAGGTGGAGAAGGCCTGGAATTACTTCAAGTCAAAGTTGCAGAAACTATCAGAAGCCTGCATCCCAAGAAAGGGGGGGAAATTCTTAGGCAGGAGTTGTAGACCAAGTTGGATGAGCAAGCATCTCAGAGAGATGATTAAGAAAAAGCAGAAATCCTACAAGGTGTGGAAGATGGGAGTGATCAGCAAGGAAAGCTACCTTACTGAGGTCAGAAAATGTAGGGACAAAGTGAGAAAGGCCGAAAGCCATGTAGAGTTGGACCTTGCAAAGGGAATTCAAACCAATAGTAAAAGGTGTGACAGGTTCTATAGCCATATAAATAAGAAAACAAAGAAAGAAGTGGGACCGCTAAACACTGAGGATGGAGTGGAGGTTAAGGATAATCTAGGCATGGCCCAATATCTAAACAAATACTTTGCCTCAGTCTTTAAGAGGCTAATGAGGAGCTTAGAGATAATGGTAGGATGACAAATGGGAATGAGGATATGGAGGTAGATATTACCACATCTGAGTTAGAAGCCAAACTCGAACAGTTTAGTGGGACTAAATCGGGGGTCCCAGATAATCTTCATCCAAGAATATTAAAGGAACTGGCATATGAAATTGCAAGCCCATTAGCAAAAAATGTTAATGAATCAGTAAACTCAGGGGTTGTTCCGTATGACTGGAGAATTGCTAACATAGTTCCTAGCTTTAAGAAAGGGGAAAAAAGTGATCTGGGTAACTACAGGCCTGTTAGTTTGACATCTGTAGTATGCAAGGTCTCAGAAAATGTTTTGAAGGAGAAAGTAGTTAAGGACATTGAGGTCAATGGTAATTGGGACATAATACAACATGGCTTTACAAAAGGTAGAGCGTGCCAAACCAACCTGATCTCCTTCTTTGAGAAGGTCACAGATTTTTTAGACAAAGGAAACGCAGTGGATCTAATTTACCTCGATTTCAGTAAGGCATTTGATACGGTTCCACATGGGGAATTATTAGCTAAATTGGAAAAGATGAGGATCAATATGAAAATTGAAAGGTGGATAAGGAATTGGTTAAAGGGGAGACTACAACGGGTCGTACTGAAAGGTGAACTGTCAGGCTGGAGGGAGGTTATAGTGGAGTTCTTATATTATGGGAACAAGTAAATAACTTTTCCTTATTCACTTTCTTTACATCACTCATGATTTCATATACCTCTATCATATCCCCCAATAGTCTCCTCTTTTCCAAGCTGAAAAGTCCTAGCCTCTTTAATCTCTCCTCATATGGGACCCCTTCCAAACCTCTAATCATTTTAATTGCCCTTCTCTGAACCTTTTCTAATGCCAGTATATATTTTTTTGAGATGAGGAGACCACATCTGTACACAGTATTCAAGATGTGGGTGTACCATGGATTTATATAAGGGCAATAAGATATTCTCCGTCTTATTCTCTATCCCCTTTTTAATGATTCCTAACATCCTGTTTGCTTTTTTGACTGCCGCTGCACACTGCGTGGAAGTCTTCAGAGAACTATCCACGATGACTCCAAGATCTTTTTCCTGATTCGTTGTAGCTAAATTAGCCCCCATCATATTGTATGTATAGTTGGGGTTATTTTTCCCAATGTGCATTACTTTACGTTGTCCACATTAAATTTCATTTGCCATTTTGTTGCCCAATCACTTAGTTTTGGGAGATCTTTTTGAAGTTCTTCACAGTCTGCTTTGGTCTTAACTATCTTGAGCACTTTAGTATCATCTGCAAACTTTGCCACCTCACTTTTTACCCCTTTCTCCAGATCATTTATGAATAAGTTGAATAGCATTGGTCCTAGGACTGACCCTTGGGGAACACCACTAGTTACCCCTCTCCATTCTGAAAATTTACCATTTATTCCTACCCTTTGTTCCCTGTCTTTTAACCAGTTCTCAATCCATGAAAGGATCTTCCCTCTTATCCCATGACAACTTAATTTACATAAGACCCTTTGGTGAGGGACCTTGTCAAAGGCTTTCTGGAAATCTAAGTACACTATATCCACTGGATCCCCCTTGTCCACATGTTTGTTGACCCCTTCAAAGAACTCTAATAGATTAGTAAGACATGATTTCCCTTTACCTAAACTATGTTGACTTTTGCCCAACAATTTATGTTCTTCTATGTGTCTGACAATTTTATTCTTTACAATTGTTTCAACTAATTTGCCCGTTACTGACATTAGACTTACTGGTCTGTAATTGCCGGGATCACCAATAGTGCCCTTTTTAAATATTGGTGTTACATTAGCTATCTTCCAGTCATGGATACAGAAGCTGATTTAAAGGACAGGTTACAAACCATAATTAGTAGTTCCGCAATTTCACATCTGAGTTCTTTCAGAACTCTTGGGTCAATGCCATCTGGTCCCAGTGACTTATCAGTTAATTCCAAAACCTTCTCTAGTAACACCGCAATCTGTGACAATTCGTGAGATTTGTCAGCTACAAATGCTGGCTGAGGTTTGGGAATGGCTGGAAGGTGAAAAGAGACAAATTCCTATGACAAATAAGGCACAAATATTCAACAGCGAGGATGACTGACCACAGGAAGAAGCTACCAAGGAAAGTGGTGGATTCTCCGTCTCTTGATGTCATTTAATAAAGACTAGATGCCTTTCTGGAATGTGTTTACCCCAAAAGTAGCTATTGTGGTAGACAGGAGGCCTGTGATATGCAGGGGGTCAGATTAGATGCTCTAACTGTCTCTTCTGGCCATAAAGTCTACTCATTTCTGAGAAACCGAGTGTAGTATTGGGAGCAGCATCTGATGTTTTACTGTCTAGCCGGCTTGCTTCCTAGAATGAACACTCATTGAGTGAGGTGATCCACAGAGAGTAGCTCAAACCTCCAAAGTGTCTGGCCTGCGGCAGGACATTAGCACTGCAGGGGAGGGGTGTGTGTGGGAGTGACATCACAAAGGCCTTTTGCAGGACATCAGCCTATTGGTCAAAGGTGCTGGGGAGGTGGTGACCTCACAGAGAGATGCTGACATCAGCCAGGCAGGACAGGGGCGCAGGGCCAGGGAAACCTCAGAGTCCCCTGTAGCTTTGCTTCAGCAAGTCTCCTTCTCGAGGTCTCTCTTTGAGGACTGAGAGAGTATTAGGGGTCACGTACATGAGCGCCAGGAGGAACCTCTTTTGAGTTTTCTCCTTTCTTTTTCCTGATTTTACTAGAAAACAGACGTCCCTGTTTAGAAGGTAAGAGCCTCCGAGAGGTTTGGAACCTGTTCAGTCTGATGCATCTGGCGCCAGCTGAATTCTAGGCATGGAAAACACTAGCTTAAGGTGGCCGAATTTTATTCCCCACCTGGGATTTTGTCCCTTAGAATCACTGGGGACATTAGGGTTTGTCCTTTTTGTTTTACCTTTTCCTCCATCCCTCCCTCCTTTCTCTTCATCTCTTACTTCTTTTGTCCTTTCCTCTGTTCCCCTCCCACCACCAGGAGGACTCTGTGTGTGTGTCGTGGGGAGTGCTCTGCAATGGGAACAGGGACAATTCTCCAACTTTGGGCAGTCGAGAGCCTGGGTGAGATAAGGGGCGTTAAAGCCCTTTGTAAAGGAGAAAGGGGAGTTTCATGGTGTTGAGCACCAAGGAATTCTAAACTTTGCTAAAACATCTAGTCTGCAGAAACCAGAAATGGTTGGGGCCACGTTGTAACCATTGTCTTTTTTAAAGCCCATTGAGGGATGTGAGTCCCACCCTTTTAGGTATCTGGGGTGCTGGGAGAAGAGAAGAGGTGCCTGTCTCCATTTTATGGCCTCAACAAACTAAGTGCTGTGCCCCAGTTCTCGTCAGAGATCCCTGAAAAAGAACGTCTTCCCATCCATTAACATACCTGGAAAGATACTGGAACTCCTTATTAAACAATCAGTTTGTCAGCACCTACAGGACAATTTGGTTCTTAGGACTAGTGAGCATGGACTTGTCAAGAACAAATCATTCCAAACCAATCCTAGCTCCTACTTTGGCAGGGTTACGGGCCTAGTGGAGGTGGGTAAACAGTAGATGTGATCCATCTTGGTGTTAATAAGGACATTCTCACAAGCAAACTAGGGAGATGTGGTCTAGATGCAATTAGTATAATATGTGTGCACAGATGGTTGAAAGCCCGTACTCCAACAGCCCAGAACCAAACACTCCTCCTCCTGGGCAGTGCGCTCTGACCTCTAATGGTCAGATACTGCTTAGCACTGTCAGAGCAGCTTTTGCTGGGGGATTCTCCCAGCACTTTCCAATAGTGGGAAAGTATGAAATCCCCATTTGACTGCTGGGGACAGAGCCTAGAGCGGGGAGCAACTTACCCAAAGTCCCACAGGTCAATAGGAAACCAGCAATGGAACCCAGGAGTCCTGACTCCCAGTTCCCTGCTCCAGTCACTCCAGCGGAGCACACTCCCTCTCAAAGCAGGGGGACCGGACATGAAGGCCTGGTTGTAATTGCCAGCTATGGGAGGGAGTGTGCAGCAGTGGTTAGTGAAGGGGCCTGGAAATAAGGACTGCTGGGTCCCATCCCTGGCTCTGACACTTGGTGTGACCCTGAGCCAGTAGCTTCCCCACCCCAGGCCTGTTTCCCATCAGTAGGGTTGGGGTAGCAGCCCCTACAGACCAGGGGGGTTGGGAGGCTCCAGGAAGGTGTGTAAAGTGCCGGGATGTCAGGATCCCGGAGGTGCTGTCACCCCCGCATTAGGCCAGTGTTCTGCACCCCCTGCTGCTGGCTGAGTTTCTCTGTCCCTTGGCAATAAGATAGACTCTTGTTTTCACAGCCAGTCGATCGCCCAGTGCTATCCCCCTGCCTGCTGGCTGGGCAGGGTAACTCCTCAGGTCACCACCACCCTCTCCAGCCTGCCTTGGCTTTGGGGAGTGAGGAGGAGGGCGAGGGACGATACTGAACATCCTCCATCCATCGCTCCGTCAGCAGAGCAAGTGAGTGGCATTAGGGTTCCCCGTTGGCGTCCCCTGTCTGTCTGGGGAGAGGCAGAAAGAGGGGGAACTAATCTCTCCCAAAGGAGATTGGATTTGCAAACCGCCCCCAGGAGCCCCTCGCTCTCAGACCGGGGAGGGGCTTCTCCAGAGCCGTCTCCAGTGTGTTTGGAAAGGTCCCAGCAATGGGGCTCCCAACGCTTCCCTTGTGGGAGACGGTTCCCCAGGCTGAGCGTCTCTGAGCTGGGCCAGACCCTGTGAGCTGCTGAGCATGGAAATCAATGGGAAAGGCGGGGGTCCTGGCCTTGCTCTGCCTCGGGACTTTGACCTGGGGAATGGTTTCCCAGGAGAAGTCCAGACTCCTGGGTTCTGTTCCTTCTCTAGCCTGGGGGGGAGTGTGGCCTGGGACGGCAGGAGGGAGCTGCTTGTCCAAAGTGACTGAGCCCAGTGATGGAAAAGGAGGAGACTCCCCGGGCATTGCAGCCCCAGAGGTGACGAGGGGGAACGCTGGGAGCAGATCATGCAATGAACTCCTGCCAGTGCGTGTAGATTGCATTACATGCACCCCTGTGGGGGGAGGAGGAGCTGCTCTGGCTGGGGCAGGGATGGGGAGGGACCAAACAGGCTGGTTAGTGAGAGGCTGCCTTGACCCCAGACTCACGCCCGCTCCCCGCTCGGTTCCAGGGTGGCCAGGCTCCTGAGGATGTTCAGGAAGAAGGCTCTGCAGGTGGCCCCAGAGCCTGAGGGAAGCAGCTGCCATCTTCCCCGGGAGCAGAGCGGCCCCTCCGTCCCCACTGGCGGGGAAGGAGCTCCCGGCCAGGCCAGGAGGTGGAAGTGCCCAGTCTTCTGGCGGAGAAAACCCGCTCCCAGCGCAGGCGCCGAGGTGGGAGAGGCCAGGTCGAAATGGAGCTGGGCCAGGCTGCGTCTGGGCAGGCAGGACCCAGCGCAGGAGGGGAGCCGGGCAGAGTGACTCTGGGCCATGTTGTGTGGGCAGCAGCAGCTCCAGGAGCCCAGCCCTGATTCCCAGCAGGAGGCATCGCCCGGCCCGGTCAGTGAGGACCTTCCAGCCTCCCCAGGGCAGGAGGTGGAGGATCCCTGTCCCACCACCAGCAGCTCGGCCCGCTTCCCATGGGACAGCAGCAGTGCCTGGGACTCGGGCAGCAGCGAGGCCGATGGGCGCCGCAGCTTTGTTCCAGGTGAGGAGTCAGGCTGGGCTCAGGGAGAGGTGAGGGCGGGGCTGTGAACACCCTGGGCCCAGGCCCTCAATCAGTGCTATGGGGGCGGATCCCCAGCCCAGGGGTCTGGCCTGAGCCACATGAACCCCACTGACACTAGATGCTGCCACTTTGGTCCTCGGTGCTCCAGTTGGGGGGAGGCACCTCCCAGGGAGTCCAGGACAGCGTGGGGGGGGTCTCTTTGCTATGGGCTCCTGCAGGAGTTGGGGGCTGAAGGCATCACTGAGACGGGGGAGTGTGGGGCCCGATCTGCCCTGGGTCCCGGAGGTGGGAAGGGGACACATTGCCCCAGCGTGCCCCTGTCCTTCCCCCGAGTGGCAGCAGGCGTCACCCTGTCCCCTTCTCTCCCTGGTGCAGGGACCGCCAGGGACTCAGGGGACGAGGAGGAGGAATGGGTGGACGTGGCCACAGAGGAGGCTGCTCTCAATAACAGCCGAGAGCAGCTCCAAGATGGAGAAAAGGTACAAACGTTCCCCAGCTGTGCTGGAACCGAGACTGTCCTGCCCCTTCCCAGCACCTGACCCCCTGCAGAGGGTCTTGTCCCTGATGATCCACCAGCCCTAATGGGGACCTTTCTCCTCCATGATCTGGGACCCCAGAGGTGGGGGTGTCTGTCACACACTAGCCGGGTCTCCTCCCCCCACAGGCACTGTCCCAGTTCCTGACCCTGCTTGTGGTGGAGTGGTGGGTGATTTGGACAATGGGCGGGTCCCCACTATCCCCCATTCAGGCCTGAGTCCTGCAGCTACTGTTTGGGGGCAGGGAGGTCTCTGGCTAACTGGCTCTCTCTCCCCTAACCCCACTCCTGGTGGGTGCAGGAGGAGGCCCAGCAGCTCGTGTTCCTGCACGCCATCCACCCCGCGTCTCGCTGCACAGCAGAGAGGGCAGGACACACTGGAGCCGCACTGCTGCAAGGCGGCTGTGGCGGAGAGGATTGTGGTGAGCGAGACACGGCGCCCAGAGGGAGGACAGAGACATGGGAGGGGCAGGGGTCTCCCCAGGCCAATGGATGGGGGATGGCTGGTGCTGGAGGGGCAGCTGAGGGCAGAGATTGCTGGGGCTGAAGACTGGGGAGAAGAGACGGGAGAAATTCGGAGAGTGGTCACTATTGGGCAGGAATCGGAGGAGTGGGGGGCAGGTGGGGGGATCCTGCTGGTTGTGTGGGGCCCTGGCTGTGTAATCTCCTCACTGGGAAGTGTCAGTGAGGCCCGAATCTCACACGCTCCTTTGGGTCTCACAGGAGCTCATTGAGGAGCTGCCTGATAACTCTCCACCCGGCGCCGTCCTCGCCAACTCCCTGATTGCTGTGGGCAACCTCAGGTACCGAGACCCGCCGGCCCGGTTCCCCTAACCCCAATGCTGCTCAGGCCCAGGGCTGGGAGTCACTGCCCCTCCCACTCCCAGGTCACCGCCCAAGGGTGGCTCCTCTGGCAGAGGTGCGGGGAAGGTTCACTCTCTCCTGGCTGGGCTGTTCTTTTCACTCCAGTAACATTGCAACGGCTTTGCAATGGGGAGAGGCTCACACCCAGGATCAGATACAGGAGGGGCAGCAGGGTGCAGGGAACAGGGGCTATTCCTGCCCTGCCACTGTCTGTGTGAGAAACCTTGGCCTTGTCATTCCCTGGCTCGGTGCCTCAGTTTCCCTTCTTGCCAGCCTGTGCCTATTTCCCTGCAGTTTCACCTGCGTGTTGGTGCCAGTCCCATCCCCGTACTGCACAGTCTAATACCGGCTCCTCTCTCTTGCCAGCACCATGACACCTGCCCTGGAGCCAGAGCTGGAGACCCACCTCCTCCGAGCTGCCCTGCACGCCGTCTTCACCCTGGGCATGGAGAAGGACACCGCCCAAGTGCAGGTAGATCATGCTAAAGTCATGGATTGAAGAGCCAGCTGTCATCCTGCCATGAGTCCTTGCTAATTGCCTGCAGTGGGATGTGAAGGAGAGAGGCCAGGATATGTGTTTGGGGGTCTCACCAGTGCTTCCCAGAGACCCCACTTCCCATCCTGTGGCAAGTTTAGCCCCAGTTTCCCTAATTCTGACCCATGGCTCTCCCTTGCTTTCAGGATCTGCCTAGGGTCTTGCCAGACCTCCTGGACGCCATGCTGGGGAACCTGCTGGTAGAGTCCCCAGACACCGACAGGCTCCAGTACATCTTGGAGGTGAGCCCGATGAGAGGGGTGGGGGCAATTTTACCTTCACTCTTAGATCCATTTTCCAGTCTGTCCTCCTAGCCGGGCCCCCAGTGGGCATCCTTGGTCAGGGCAGTCAGTGCAATGCTTCCTTTCCCCACAGCACATTAACTACTGGATCATGTCCAGGGTGCCGCGAGAGAGAGCCAGGGCCGTTAAGAGCAGCACGGCCCTGCTCAGATTCACCATCACCCTCCCTGAGTTTGACATAAGTGACCTCTGACTGTGCTCCAGGTTCATGCCTCCCTGTCATCCTGGAGCAGCTGGGGAAGCAAGTCCTCATGGAGGGCCCTGTCCACAGCCCTGTGCTCCAGGCTTCCTTGGGGGCAGAGGAAATTAAGGGTCTGGCTCTAGCTCCTATCCTCTCGCATCTCCTGCAGAGGGGCTGAGGGGAAGGAGAGTCCTGGCCCGGGGAGACTGGGAGCTAACAGGAAAATGCTGATGGAGTCCCCTCTCCCTCTCCCGTCCATTAGAACTCAGCGGAATTCCCCAGGATGGGTCACCACATGGCACAGCTGGCTCTGTCCGTCAGTGACCCAGCCAAGGACATCAGCCGGCAGGCCAGGGAGGGGCTTTACCGGCTCTACCAGCTGCTGCTGCACCAGAGGGGTAAGGAACCCAGCTGGGAAATGGCACCCGCTAGAAGAGTGAGACTGGGACCCCAGCCAATTTCTCCGAGACTGACCCCGGCTGGAGGATGAGTCTCTCTATCACTTTCTGTGTTCCACACCACGCCCTGCAATTCTGTTGGGCCAGGCACGCAGCGAGGACTCTGCCCACTGTGCAGCCACCAATGGGATTGGAAGGACACAAGCCCTGCAACCAGAAGGACAAATGTGTGTGTCTCTCTCTCCCTGTCACCTACTCCCTCCTGGGGGAAACCCAGCAGCTGATGGGGGAAAAGATGAGCAGCTGCATTAGCCTCAGGAGATTGGGGCGGGGCCCAGGCCTCATTCCCATCCTGTGGCCATTCGCTGGCCTGGCACAAGGAGCCTGGTGGGGAATGAAAGGGAGAGCAGGTGCTCCTGGGAAGGGAGATGAATTCACCTCCATGAGCAGGAGCGAGCCAGCTTGTCCCCGGAGCAGCTCCACCCAGCTCTTTAGCCAGGTTAATTAATGACCAGCTTTGCTTTATCCCAGACTTACGTTCTTAGGACAGGGTGCTATCGCTCTTGGGAAGGGCAGGAGAGTCCCCCAAGTGCCCTCTGCGAGACTCTCCTGTCCCACAGGGCCGCACCCAATTCCTAGTGGTCTGGTGTCTGTGTCACCCGAGCCACCACCCAGAGTTGCTCCCATAACTGGCAGCCTGGGAGGCCAAGGACTGACGGGTGATGGCGTCTGACCAGGCAGGGCTGAGGCACATGGGCAGGGGACGCTTGTCCTGCTGCTGGCAAGGCTGGACCCCTTCTGGAGAGAACAGGAGGATTCAGTCAGCAGTAGGGTTACCATGTCTAATAAATAAAAAAAGAGGACCCTCCACGGGCCCTGACCCCGCCCATTTCCCCACCCCCTAGCCCCGCCCCAACTCCGCCCCTTCCCCGCCCTAACTCAGCCCCCTCCTCCCTCCCACTCCCAGCTATGGGGAAAGGGCTGCCCCAGCGCTACCGGCTTCACGGTTTGCCGGGCAGCCCCCAGACTCTGCGCCCCCGACTGGCGCTTCCTCAGCGCAGCTGGAGCCCGGGAAGGGAAGTGTCTGGCTGGCGGCTGGGGGTCCGGAGGCAGGGGGGGCTGCCCGAAGCCGGTAGCGCTGGCTCGGGCAGCTCGGCTCTTAAAGTCTGAGAGGGGAGGAGCGGAGCAGATCAGAGCAGCCGCGGGAGGGGAAGTGCCCGGCCGGCATTTTCCCGGACATGTTTGGCTTTTTGGCAGTTCCCCCCGGACAGGCGTTTGATTGCCGAAAAGCAGGACATGTCCGGGAAAAAACGGACGTATGGTAACCCTAGTCAGCAGGGGCTGCCGATCCGTCCCATTCACCAGGGCTGCCATCCTGCGGCTTCAGCATTAGTGGCTGGGGTGACTTGGGGAAAGGTCTCAACCTCCCCACATCCCACTTCACTGCTGCCAGAATCCCTCCTGCTCCCCCCGCTACAGTCCCCTCCCTACCCAACCTGGGTGGGGCTGGAGGAGTGGGGTCTGAGAACTTGAGCTGTGGATTGGAGGTGGAACAGCTGTCAGGGGCACTGAGGGGGAAGTGGCAGGAGCTCCCCGTACAAGGAGGGGGGTTGCCACTGGAGGTCACTAGGAAGGACAACAAGACTCCATCCTGGGAATCAGGAGGGGGAATCCATCCCTCAGAGGTGGGCAGGGGCTGGGTGGAAATGCTGCTGATTCCAGGGGCCGTTAATCCCCCCTGATTCCTCGGAGGCGTCTGAGTCTCAGACAGGTTCTCCTTCCCTTGCAGCAGGACGACGACATGGCCAATGTGATGCGCCAGCTCCGTATCATGCGGCACTTGCGCCAGGTGCCCGAGGCGCTGCAGGGCCTGTGCCTCTGAGGCCACCAGCAACTCCCGCTCTCTGCTGCAGGTACTGCTCTGGCTCTCTGTAAATGGGGAGCTAGTGGAAGGGGAAATGGAGCCCCCTGGCACTCACAGAAACCCTCTCCCCTCTCTGTGGAGCAGGGTCCTTTCCTCTGCCCCCAAATTCCTTCATCTGGGACAGGAGCTCTTTCCCTCACACCCATTCCCCTCCCCCCTTTCCTTGATCTACCCCCATCCCATTCCCCCTGCGCCCAGGCAGAGCTCTGCCTGCCCCATATGGTGCAGAAAGGCCTGTGATATGCAGGGGGTCAGATTAGATGCTCTAACGGTCTCTTCTGCCCATAAAGTCTACTCATTTCTGAGAAACCGAGTGTAGCATTGGGAGCAGCCTCTGCTGTTTTACTGTCTAGCCGGCTTGCTTCCTAGAATGAACACTCATTGAGCGGGGTGATCCACAGAGAGTAGCTCTGTGACATACTGGTGGAGGGTCTGCAAGGTCCATGGCCACCCCAGCCACCTCCACCTTGCCTGCCTCATGGGGGTTTGTGTCAGAGGACACCTTCTCCTTCTCCTTTCTTTCTAACTTCTTAGGGCCCTGGCCCCTCGTTCAGCCACTCAGCAATTTCCTAAGCAGGCCGTGTCTTTTGATGTGGCCTGCTTCTCTGCCCCCAAAACAAAGAACTCTTGCTCCCATCTTGGTATTAGGCCACGCTTGTACACTTTCTCATGCCCTTCTCCCTGGGCTAACCTTCTCAGCACAGCCCAGGCATGCTCTCCTTCTCTGCTCTTTTTGTCCATGGGCATAGCAGACCCTGGGTTGATTTCCCTTTGCAGGATCTCTCACAGGTATTGCTGCTGCTGCATCTGTAGCTCCACCTGCACTTCCTTCTGCGTCTGTTGGTTTTCTAGGAGCTGCTGGAGAAACCCCTAGATCTGCTTTGGCTGCTTAGCCAGTCCCTGGAACTGAAGTGGGAAATCCAGCGACCAGCTTGGTCCCTTGATACACCTGCTTGGGGGAGGGATAGCTCAGTGGTTTGAGCATTGGCCTGCTACACGCGGGGTTGTGAGCTCAATCCTTGAGGGGGCCATTTAGGGATCAGGGCAAAAAATTGTCTGGGGATTGGTCCTGCTTTTAGCAGGGGATTGGACTAGATGACCTCCGGAGGTCCCTTCCAACCCTGATATTCTATGATTCCTTCAGCAACCAAGACTTCCCTCACGGATCACAGGGGGAACTCAATCCTGCCAACTATGCTAATCATAAATGAATCTACTCATCGTTAGGTGCCCCCTGGCGGCCAGGCATGGCATCACAGCCCTCTCGCTGGGCTAGCGTCCCCCATCCATGGTCGCTCCAGCACCACGGCAGTTTCTCTGCCTGGTAACTCCGGCCAGGTCACCACCTTTAGTCCACCCTTCTGCGGCCCAGCTTGCCTCACACTAAAAGTCCAAAGAGGTCTTTCCACAGACAGAAGTCCTTCTGCCATCGCTGGGGCACTTGCTCAGCCTGTAGCCCCCTTGCTGGGCTTGGGAACCCTCTCCAGGTGCGTGTACGCCGCCTCCTCTGAGGCCGGTAGGGGAACCCAGTCCCACCCTGACATTGATAGCAGCCCAGGGCCCTGGACCCAACAGCTAGGTCTGCACCTTTCTCTTTGCTGCACTTTTCCAACCTCTCTTCTCAAGTTCCCCTCCAGGCTTTCCTTGCTGCTCTGAACTTCCTACCTCGTTCTCAATCCTGTTGCTACCCCAGCTGGGCTGTATCACCACTGAAGTCTGGCTCTTTAGGGGGGCGGATATGGTGCCTCTCAGTTCGGGCTCATTCTGTAATCAGCTTTCTGTGAGTGCCAGGGGGCTCCATTTCCCCTTCCACTAGCTCCCAATTTACAGAGAGCGAGAGCAGTAGCTGCAGCAGGGAGCGGGAGTTGCTGGTGGCCTCAGAGGCACAGGCCCTGCAGCGCCTCAGGAACCTGGCGCAAGTGCCGCATGATACGGAGCTGGTGCATCACATTGGCCGTGACGTCCTCCTGCTGCAAGGGAACGAGAACCTGTCTGAGACTCAGACGCCTCCGAGGAATCAGGGGGGATTAACGGCCCCTGGAACCAGCAGCATTTCCACCCAGCCCCTGCCCATCTCTGAGGGATGGATTCCCCCTCCTGACCCCCAGGATGGAGTCTTGTTGTCCTTCCTAGTGACCTCCAGTGGCAACCCCCCTCCTTGTACGGGGAGCTCCTGCCACTTCCCCCGTCAGTGCCCCTGACAGCTGTTCCACCTCCAATCCACAGCTCAAGTTCTCAGACCCCTCTCCTCCAGCCCCACCCAGGTTGGGTAGGGAGGGAACTGTAGCGGGGGGTCAGGAGGGATTCTGGCAGCAGTGAAGTGGGATGTGGGGAGGTTGAGACCTTTCCCCAAGTCACCCCAGCCACTAATGCTGAAGCCGCAGGATGGCAGCCCTGGTGAATGGGACGGATCGGCAGCCCCTGCTGACTGAATCCTCCTGTTCTCTCCAGCAGGGCCGGCTTTAGGAAGGGCGGGGCCCAATTCGAACATTTTTGGCGGGGCCCCGGCAGGGATGACTAACAAAAAAAATAATGGGAAAAAAAGCCTTTAATTTCTTGCATGTATTATTTACTTTCCATAACTATATAAAAAATAAAATTATATATTCTGTACATTGCATCATATATGCTGTTGATCGGTTATTAATGAGCTCCATTTCACGTGTCTGGGTCGCCGCCACTCCCTGGGGGTGTGCTAGGGTGACCAGATGTCCTGATTTTATAGGGACAGTCCCGATTTTTGGGTCTTTTTCTTATAGGATCCTATTATCCCCCACCCCCTGTCCCGATTTTTCACACTTGCTGTCTGGTCACCCTAGTGGTGTGCACATGTGTGGGTCCCAGCTGCTCCCTGCCCCCCTCATTGAAGCAGGTGTGCAGGGTGACTGCCCTGGGAACTGCAGGGCACCAGTGGACATGGGGCTGGCTGGAGGCAGGGCAGGGGCTCACTGGAGGTAGGGTCTGGCTGCAGGCAGGGCAAGGGGTGCGGGGCTGGCTGGAGACAGGGGTGTGTGGGGCTGGCTGGCTTTGGGCAGGGCCGCAGGGGGGTGCGGCAGGGGTTGGCTGGAGACAGGGCAGGGGGTGCGGCAGAGGCTGGCTGTGGGCAGGGGGTGCAGGGCTGGCTGCAGGCAGGGCAGGGGGGCAGGGCTGGTGCGGGCAGAACAGGGGTGGCGGGGCTGGAGGTAGGGCAGGGGTGCAGCAGGGGCTGGCTGCGGACAGGGGGTGCAGGGCTGGCTGGAGACAGGGCTGGCTGCCTGCAGGGCAGGGGGTGTGGGCTGGTGCGGGGACGGGGTGCAGCAGAGGCAGCTTTAAATAGCCCCCGAGCCCCCCGCTATCCCAGGGCTCTGGGGGCTATTTAAAGGGCCCAGGGCTCCCCTGCTTCTACCGCCCCGGCCCTTTAAATAGCCGCAGGAGCCCTGGGGAAGCAGCGGGGCTCCAGTGGCTATTTAAAGGGCCGGGGCGGTAGAGGCAGCGGGAGTCCCGGACTTTTTAAATAGCCCCCAGAGCCCCACAGCCCTACCCCAGGGCTCCAGCAGTGGGGGTCTGGTGGCAATTTAAAGGGCCTGGGGCTCCGGCCCCTGCTGGGAGCCCTAGGTCCTTTAAATTGCCCCCTGGGGAAGCCGGACCACCCTGGTACAACCACAGAGCCGCAGGGAGGGGAACCCTGAGGTGTGGGGGCTGGGTGGGTACTGGGAGTTCCTCCTGAAGGGACGGGGGTTGGCCAAGGTCACTCAGCCCCGGGGTGTGGGAGGGGGACAGGCTGAGGGCACTCAGAGCCCCAGGAAGTGGGGGGGGGGGCGCTGAGGGGAGGGACTGGCCAGGGGCACTCAGAGCTCGGGGGAGGGGCTGTCCGGGGGGAGGGCACTCACAGCCCCAGGAGGTGTGGGGGGAGGAGCACACAGGATTTCAGGAATTCCCTGGCAGTGAAGAGCTGCTGGCGGCAGGGAGGAGCCAGCCGTGACAATCCCCACTTGGGATCCCTGGCTGGGCTAGAGGGTATGGGGGCCCGTGGCCAAGCTGCAGCGGAAGGTGACCTGAAGAAAATGCCTCGGCCTCCAGCTAGGAAGGGCCTGGGCCAGACAATGACCCACCACGCAGTGTCCCAGCTCCCTGCCCCACACCTGTGGGGCACGGCCCCTCCTCTGTAGGGAGGTTGGCATGTACCTTAGTGCTGCTTCCTCCATCCCCAAAGGCCTCTCCCAGCCAGTCTCTGGCAACCCCTGCCGTTCAGTATGCACATTACCCTGCTGTGACATACCGGGGGGAGGGGGAACCCCTCGGGGTTGGGGGGGCTGTCACACAGCTGGGCAATTTTACCCGGCTGGGCAGGAGTGACTGTCTCTCTGGAGCTGGGGTCTCAGCCAAGGTGTCTCTCTGCCCTTCCCCCCAGTAGCGCCCCACATTGAGTTCCAGCCCCACATTCACACCCACAAGTGCTGGTGGGTTCCAATCCCAGCTGAACACGCCCACCCGGCCCTAGTGCAGAGCAGAAGGGCCCAGCGCTTCCCCACAGACCCTCTGGCTCTCCGAGCCCGCTCTTACCCATCACCGCAGCACGTCTGGCCCATGCTGAACGCTGCTGCTCTGTGCAGAGAGGCTGGCACTTCTCGCTTCTGCCGTACGAGGGGCAGGTGCTGCTACCGACTGCTCCCCCTAACCCCCGCCCTGCTGCGTTCTGGGGATGCTGCTCTGTTGTGGAGCTCTCAGGTGTCTTGAACTGGAATTTGTTTGGAGAGAAACTGCTAAGGAGCCTTATCAGCCCCGAGCAGAGAGTACCTGGGAGCCTGCCTGGGTCGGGCGGGTCTGGTACAGCCTCCCGCCAGATAAGGCTCTTCCCTGGACCTGCCACCCATTGGAATCTGGAACGATTCCCTCCGAGGTAACACCCGGGGCAGCCAGGGCAGGGCAGGGCACGGCCTGCTCCCCGGGAGCGTTAGGGCTTTCAGGAGTCAGAGGTGCCAGCGGAGCAGGTTGTACGTTAAAGCAGCAAAGGCAGTTGGGGGGCAGAGGAATTGGGTGCTTTGCCATTGCACTTGATCAGCTCAATTTGAAAATTCTTTCAAAGGAAATCCAGATGTATACATCTGACTGGGGTACATGTACACACATACACACGCACACTCACATGTGCACACACTCATGTGCACATACACGTACACGCATACATACACACATGTACACATACACATATGTACAGATGTACACATACACGCACACACGCTGTCCCTGGAGCGCCCCAGGATGCGACTGACGGGGTGGCTGGCTATTATGGAGGCAGAAGGGGGTTGGGAGAAAATAATCAAGAAGAACTTTTGCTGAAAATGCAAACCTAAGCTGGAAATCTGTGCAGGGCTGGGTCAGCGAAAATGATCTTTTGAGCTGTTCTTATTAACCGTGGTCCTGTACTTCCTGGTTTGCGTCGGACCCAGGCAGGAGACTGGGCTGCTCTGAGCTGTAGAAGCCATTGGAATGAGCCAGGTCGGAATGAGCCAGGCCCTCAGAGCCTTCTGTCACCAATCGCCCCAGCAGTCACTGATCCACACCAAACCACGTCCTTCCAGTCAGGCAGTTTCATATGCACACGTCAAACCCTTGGTTTGCCACTCAGACACCACGGTGATGGGCACAGTAAGGACCGAGAGACGCTAAACAGGCAGACAGACAAGGAAATAGTGGCCCTGCCTACAGGTGTGTGTGTGGTGCAAACGGATGAACACCAGTTGCTGGCTGAAGGCACAACCTTAATTCCTGCATCTCCTGTCTGTCAGCTATCGTTCGCTTGGCAGCCTGAGCTCCGATTTCTAACGCAGCGTTTTGCTCTGGCCTATTGTGGTTCTCATGTCCGGGGGCGCCTTGGCCCCTGGTATCAGGAGCGGTGCTAAGGAGGCTGCTTTTCAAAGGTCCTTAAGTAGGGTTGCCAACTTTCTACTTGCACAAAACCAAACGCCCTTGACCCAACCCCTTTCATTCCCTTCCCCAAGGCCCCACCCTCACTCACTCCAGCCCAGCCCACCTCTCTCAGTCGTTCGCTCTCACACCCTCACTCACTTTCACTGGGTTGGAGCTGGGGGTTGGAGTGCAGGGAGGGGTGAGGGCTCCGGTGGGGATGCGGGCTCTGGGATTGGGCTGGAGATTAGGGGGTTGGGGTGCCAGAGGGGGATCCGGGCTGGGACAGAGGGTTGGGGTGCGGACTCTGGGAGGGAGTTTGGGTGCGGGAGGGGGCTCAGGGCTGGGGTAGGGGATTGGGGTGGGGGTGTGGGGTCTGGGAGGGATTAGGGTACAGCAGGGGGTTCCGACCTGGGGCAGGGGGTTGGGGTGCCGGGTGTGAGGTCTGGGAGGGAATTTGGGTGTGGGAGGGGGTTCCGACCTGGGGCAGGGTTTCTGGGTGCGAGCTCCGGCCAGGCGGCGCTTACCTCAGCCAGCTCTTGGTCAATGGCACACCGGTGCTAATGCAGGCTCCTGACCCCTGGTCTCCCTCCGCTGGCAGGCTCTGAGCAAGGCCTGCCCAGAGAACATGGATGACGAGCTCTCGATCCTGCTGACAGCACCCCCCAGCACAGACAAACTCCAGCACATCTTGGAGGTGAGCAGAATGGGGAGGGGCCGCAGGGGTTTTACCTTAGCCCTGGGGACTCCTAGAAAGAAGAGACTGGAAAATCCATATTTCTATTGGATCCTTCCGAGTATGCATTGGTGATATAAACTCACTGGGTGACCTTGGGGTAACTCACTTCCCCCTTACGGCATCAGTCTTCTCCACTATCAAATCTACACTGGGGAAGAAGGACAGAAGCCCCGACAATCACCTTCACCTCTGGGTGTCTGGTCCTGGGAGCCGAAACCAACTGGACTATCTGCCCCATCTCCTAAACTGCCCTGTCTTTCCCTCCTAGGGCCTTGTCCTTAGTGCTCAGCCTGGCCCCTTCCCAGCTTGTCCCTGACCTTTAAAGGACGCTCCAAGCCCCTCCCATGCCTGCTTCCCTTGGGGTCTCTCTCCTGGCTGAGTACAGGCTGCCCTTCTATCTCTCAGCAGGCCTGGTGTGACAATGCGGTTCTGGCGGAACCCAATTGAGAGTGCCAACTCAGGACAAATTGCTCAAATAGGGCAGTTACAGCCCAAGGCTGGGGGTTTTTCCACCTCTAAGGCAAACCAAACCAGCCAGACTAAGAGGACTTCGGTCTCACCCCACTGGCTAACCGCAAGTCTCACAAGCAATCTCCTTAGACACTCCAGTTTCCCAGTATTACCACCAGTGCCACTCGTTATGGGGACAAATGGTTATGAAAACCAATACCCCAGTAAAAGAAAAAGGTTCTCCTGATCCCAAAGGACCAAGCCCCAAACCCAGGTCAATATACAAATCACATCTTACCCACAAATCACGCTGTTGCCAATCCTTCAGAATCTAAAATCTAAAGGTTTATTCATAAAAGGAAAAAGATAGAGATGAGCGTTAGAATTGGTTAAATGGAATCAATTACATACAGTAATGGCAAAGTTCTTGGTTCAGGCTTGCAGCAGCAATGGAATAAACTGCAGGTTCAAATCAAGTCTCTGGAATACATCCCCCGCTGGGATGGGTCCTCAGTCCTTTGTTCAAAGCTTCAGCTTGTAGCAAAGTTCCTCCAGAGGTATGAAGCAGGATTGAAGACAAGATGGAGATGAGGCATCAGCCTTATATAGTCTTTTCCAGGTGTAAGAACACCTCTTTGTTCTTACTGTGGAAAATTACAGCAAAATGGAGTCTGGAGTCACATGGGCAAGTTCCTGCATACTTTGCTGAGTCTCAAGGCATATTTGCCTTCTCTCAATGGGTCCATTGTATAGCTGATGGTCCTTAATGGGCCATCAAGCAGGCTCGGCAGAGCTAACACCAGTTTGTCTGGGATGTCACCCAGCAGCATAGCATAAGTTTGAAATACAGACAGTATAGAGCCAATATTCATAACTTCAACTACAAAAGTAATACACACATATAGACAGCATAATCATAACCAGTAAACCATAATCTTGTCTTAGACACCCCATTTGACCCCCTTTATACAAGATTTGCGTGCCACTACAGGACCTCGGTTGCAACAATGATCTATATGGTCCCAGATTATATCAATAACGTCACACCTGGGTCCTAGTCACAGGCTGAGTCTTGTCACGTGACCCCCACACTTATTCCCTTCACCCTAGGGACCTGCATCACCTCGGCCAGGTGCAGTTGAGCTCCAACCCCTTTCCTGGCCATCTCACCCTGGGACAGGTTGAAACTGGTAACCTGTGGGTAACAGTAACTGGTTGCTCCCAAAGGTGCTGAAGACACAATGGAAGAGGAAATCCTTTGGCCTGGATTGAAATTATTCCGACTGAAAGTGAATGAGAGAAAATAGGTCCAGAGTTCTCTTCCTAGCAGCAGAAAATGTAGCGATTGATAGAGGTTCAGGTCAGAAAGGACCATTATGTGCATCTAGTCGCCCCTCCTGTACAACTCAGGGCTAGAATGTGACCACGTGGTTCCTTCAGCCAACCATAGCATGGGACTGAGTCAGAGCACGTCTTTTGGAACGACATCCATATGTAGGAGAGCCAGCTGGCTACCAGAAAATCTCTCTTCTGCAGTGACGTGGGGTTAAGGGACACGGGGGAAAAGACATGGCGGCTGTGACTAAACTTAGAGCAGCAAGGCCAGGAAAACCAGGGTTAGGTCCCAGGCCTGGCTATCAGATCTGCTGTTTTCTATTCCTGGCTTTGGGACCATGAGCGAGTCTCTGCACCGCTGGGTGCCTCAGTTTCCCCAGCTATCAAATGGAGCTAATCAAGGTTTTGTTTCTTCTCCCCATTTTACAGGGTGGGAAACCGAGACACAGTTGGGACCTGTCTACACTACAGGTCTGTCGTGCGTTTGTAATCTGCTGACCCCCACATGTTGTTCAGAGCCTATGGACAACACAGCTCCTAAAGGTACGTTTGTTCTGTGCTTATCCCCTCTGTACCAGCAGGGCTGGACAGCATTTCTCACTGTGATGTGGGGAGCAGGTCCTGGGTACTAAGGGTCTGAAGAAGCTCTCAAGGACTAATTTTTTAAAATAATTGTTATCAATGAATTGGGAGAAAACATACAATCACTGCGGATAAGATTGAGGGGTGACAAAATACAGGCAGAGTGGTAATTCCTGATGGGGAGAGGGCAGTGATACAGAGTGATCTGGCTCATTCGGCCAGCTGGACCCATTCAAAGAAAACAAGTTTGAGCAGAGCCCAATGCAAGGTCCTATACGTGGCAACAAGGCACGCCGGCCACACCTCCAGAATGGGGACGTGGATCCAGGAAAGCAGTGACTCTGAAAAGGATTTAGGGGCCAGAGTGGAGAAGCCACTCAACATGAGCTCCCAGTGTGATGCTGTGGTGAACAGGGCTAAAGCCATCATTAGACGTAGGAGCAGAGCCGTGAGTAGGATAGGGAGGTGACACAGCAGCAGTGAGACTGCTATTGGAATACTGCCTCCAGTCTTGGTGTCCTCCTTTGAAAAAGATGGTCCTAGAAATTGGAGCTGGGGCAGCAAAGAGCCATGAAATGTTCTGAGGGCTGGAGAAAAATGCCTTCTAGTGAGCTATGGAAAGAGCTCAACCTGTTTAGCTTATCAAAAGAAGATTGAAGGGGACTTCATTGAAGTGTTGAAGTGCCTTAATGGAGAGAAAATACTGGGTATTAAAGGGCTCTCTAGTCTAGCAGAGAAAGGCAGAACAAGACCCAATGGCTGGAAGGTGAAAAGAGACAAATTCCTATGACAGATAAGGCACAAATATTCAACAGCGAGGATGATTGACCACAGGAAGAAGCTACCAAGGAAAGTGGTGGATTCTCCATCTCTTGATGTCATTAATAAAGACTAGATGCCTTTCCGGAATGTGTTTGCCCCAAAAGTAGCTATTGTGGTAGACAGGAGGCCTGTGATATGCAGGGGGTCAGATTAGATGCTCTAACGGTCTCTGCTGCCCATAAAGTCTACTCATTTCTGAGAAACCGAGTGTAGCATTGGGAGCAGCTTGTGATGTTTTACTGTCTAACCGGCTTGCTTTCTAGAATGAACACTCATTGAGTGGGGTGATCCACAGGGAGTAGCTCAAACCTCCAAAGTGTCAGCCCTGTGGCAGGACATTAGCACTGCAGGGGAGGGGTGGGTGTGGCAGTGACATCACAAAGGCCTTTCATGTCCTATCATGTTTACTCAGATCAGATTAGGACATAATAGAATGGCTGAAATAGTCTATTTTATTTGTATTTTATTATGTTGCAATTGTTAAGAGCAGCAACTACTTAGCTCAGACTGAAACATCTCATCTAATTTTTGAGATCTAAGTGTCTCCTCTTTGTGTAGCTCAAACCTCCAAAGTGTCTGCCCTGTGGCAGGACATTAGCACTGCAGGGGAGGAGTGGGTGTGGCAGTGACATCACAAAGGCCTTTTGCAGGAACTCAGCCTATTGGTCAAAGGTGCTGGGGAGGTGGTGACCTCACAGAGAGATGCTGACATCAGCCAGGCAGGACAGGGGCGCAGGGCCAGGGAAACCTCAGAGTCCCCTGTAGCTTTGCTTCAGCAAGTCTCCTTCTCGAGGTCTCTCTTTGAGGACTGAGAGAGTATTAGGGGTCACGTACGTGAGCGCCAGGAGGAACCTCTTTTGAGTTTTCTCCTTTATTTTTCCTGATTTCACTAGAAAACTGACGTCCCTGTTTAGAAGGTAAGAGCCTCCGAGAGGTTTGGAACCTGTTCAGTCTGATGCATCTGGCGCCAGCTGAATTTTAGGCATGGAAAACACTAGCTTAAGGTGGCCGAATTTTATTCCCCACCTGGGATTTTGTCCCTTAAAATCACTGGGGACATTAGGGTTTGTCCTTTTTCTTTTACCTTTTCCTCCATCCCTCCATCCTTTCTCTTCATCTCTTACTTCTTTTGTCCTTTCCCCGTTCCCCTCCCACCACCAGGAGGGGGGGGGGGGGTCTGTGTCGTAGGGGGTGCTCTACAACTCCCATTGTGGGAGGTCCACCGAAAAATGTGGCGTTGAAATAGTGCTCAGACAGTGATCCCCAGCGGTGACCTGGGCCATCCTTTGGGCTCTCTGGTGAGAACCCTCATCCTCCCGCCCCTCAGTCGCTACCCTGATTGGCTGAGCAGGGGGTTATTGACAGGGAGGAGACTCAGGTCCCTGTTGTTTTCTTTTAAGACCAAGTAAATAGTCATAACCAGTCATATGTTCAACAAATTTTGCTGCTTCTCTGCAGTTCATTATTTTCTCTACCATTCCAGTTCTCCTAAAATACTTGCTGAATAATTACTATGAACTCTTGCTGGTCTGGAACTCACTTGAGAACACTTTATTCAGGTCATTCAATGTCTGAAATTCAAGATCCGATGGTTAGTTTGAAAATCAGGGCTCTTGGGTCCTATTCCCAACTCTGCCACGGACTGGCTGTGTGACCTAAGACAAGTCAATTCTCCTTTCTCAGCCTTAGCTTCTCCCTCTTTCAAGTAGGGATAACAATCCGCTCCTACCTACCTCCCGACAGGTGGAGGATGGGGATCTATTGGAGAGTGTCACTAGGAGCAGTGCATAAGATGAGGTGTCCTATCATGTTTACTCAGATCAGATTAGGACATAATAGAATGGCTGAAATAGTCTATTTTATTTGTATTTTATTATGTTGCAATTGTTAAGAGCAGCAACTACTTAGCTCAGACTGAAACATCTTATCTAATTTTTGAGATCTAAGTGTCTCCTCTTTGTGTGCGACGAGACAAACACGTACTCCTGTTCTTTTTGTGACACAGAAGATGCTTTTGTTTTGCAACAAAATATTTTTGCAAAGAATTTTCATGCCACTTGATATGATTTCAAGAAACAAAGTGGTTTAGTTTGAATGGGATTTTCGGACAGAAACGGTTTCAATGAAATTTCCCCACCATCTCGATTTCTGGGCTCTATCCCTGTCTTTGGGGGGTTTGCTGTCTGTTAGAACAGGAGTCTGATTTGGATAGGGATAGAGACCTCTTTAATGTTTTTAATGAAGTAAATACTAATGGGAATTGTGTGATCATGGGAGACTTTAACTTCCCAGATATAGACTGGAGGACAAGTGCTAGTAATATAATAGGGCTCAGATTTTCCTAGATGTGATAGCTGATGGATTCCTTCACCAAGTAGTTGAAGAACCAACAAGAGGGGATGCCATTTTAGATTTGGTGTGGGTAGTGAGGATCTCTTAGAAGAAATGGTTGTAGGGGACAGCCTTGGTTTGAGCGATCATGAGCTAATTCAGTTTAAACTAAATGGAAGGGTAATGGAAGGGTAAGCAAAAATAGATCTGTGACTAGGGTTTTTGATTTCAAAAGGGCTAACTTTAAAAAATTAAGGAAATTAGATAGGGAAGTGGATTGGACTGAAGAACTTGTGGATCTAAAGGTGGAGAAGGCCTGGAATTACTTCAAGTCAAAGTTGCAGAAACTATCAGAAGCCTGCATCCCAAGAAAGGGGGGGAAATTCTTAGGCAGGAGTTGTAGACCAAGTTGGATGAGCAAGCATCTCAGAGAGATGATTAAGAAAAAGCAGAAATCCTACAAGGTGTGGAAGATGGGAGTGATCAGCAAGGAAAGCTACCTTACTGAGGTCAGAAAATGTAGGGACAAAGTGAGAAAGGCCGAAAGCCATGTAGAGTTGGACCTTGCAAAGGGAATTCAAACCAATAGTAAAAGGTGTGACAGGTTCTATAGCCATATAAATAAGAAAACAAAGAAAGAAGTGGGACCGCTAAACACTGAGGATGGAGTGGAGGTTAAGGATAATCTAGGCATGGCCCAATATCTAAACAAATACTTTGCCTCAGTCTTTAAGAGGCTAATGAGGAGCTTAGAGATAATGGTAGGATGACAAATGGGAATGAGGATATGGAGGTAGATATTACCACATCTGAGTTAGAAGCCAAACTCGAACAGTTTAGTGGGACTAAATCGGGGGTCCCAGATAATCTTCATCCAAGAATATTAAAGGAACTGGCATATGAAATTGCAAGCCCATTAGCAAAAAATGTTAATGAATCAGTAAACTCAGGGGTTGTTCCGTATGACTGGAGAATTGCTAACATAGTTCCTAGCTTTAAGAAAGGGGAAAAAAGTGATCTGGGTAACTACAGGCCTGTTAGTTTGACATCTGTAGTATGCAAGGTCTCAGAAAATGTTTTGAAGGAGAAAGTAGTTAAGGACATTGAGGTCAATGGTAATTGGGACATAATACAACATGGCTTTACAAAAGGTAGAGCGTGCCAAACCAACCTGATCTCCTTCTTTGAGAAGGTCACAGATTTTTTAGACAAAGGAAACGCAGTGGATCTAATTTACCTCGATTTCAGTAAGGCATTTGATACGGTTCCACATGGGGAATTATTAGCTAAATTGGAAAAGATGAGGATCAATATGAAAATTGAAAGGTGGATAAGGAATTGGTTAAAGGGGAGACTACAACGGGTCGTACTGAAAGGTGAACTGTCAGGCTGGAGGGAGGTTATAGTGGAGTTCTTATATTATGGGAACAAGTAAATAACTTTTCCTTATTCACTTTCTTTACATCACTCATGATTTCATATACCTCTATCATATCCCCCAATAGTCTCCTCTTTTCCAAGCTGAAAAGTCCTAGCCTCTTTAATCTCTCCTCATATGGGACCCCTTCCAAACCTCTAATCATTTTAATTGCCCTTCTCTGAACCTTTTCTAATGCCAGTATATATTTTTTTGAGATGAGGAGACCACATCTGTACACAGTATTCAAGATGTGGGTGTACCATGGATTTATATAAGGGCAATAAGATATTCTCCGTCTTATTCTCTATCCCCTTTTTAATGATTCCTAACATCCTGTTTGCTTTTTTGACTGCCGCTGCACACTGCGTGGAAGTCTTCAGAGAACTATCCACGATGACTCCAAGATCTTTTTCCTGATTCGTTGTAGCTAAATTAGCCCCCATCATATTGTATGTATAGTTGGGGTTATTTTTCCCAATGTGCATTACTTTACGTTGTCCACATTAAATTTCATTTGCCATTTTGTTGCCCAATCACTTAGTTTTGGGAGATCTTTTTGAAGTTCTTCACAGTCTGCTTTGGTCTTAACTATCTTGAGCACTTTAGTATCATCTGCAAACTTTGCCACCTCACTTTTTACCCCTTTCTCCAGATCATTTATGAATAAGTTGAATAGCATTGGTCCTAGGACTGACCCTTGGGGAACACCACTAGTTACCCCTCTCCATTCTGAAAATTTACCATTTATTCCTACCCTTTGTTCCCTGTCTTTTAACCAGTTCTCAATCCATGAAAGGATCTTCCCTCTTATCCCATGACAACTTAATTTACATAAGACCCTTTGGTGAGGGACCTTGTCAAAGGCTTTCTGGAAATCTAAGTACACTATATCCACTGGATCCCCCTTGTCCACATGTTTGTTGACCCCTTCAAAGAACTCTAATAGATTAGTAAGACATGATTTCCCTTTACCTAAACTATGTTGACTTTTGTCAGCTACAAATGCTGGCTGAGCTTTGGGAATGGCTGGAAGGTGAAAAGAGACAAATTCCTATGACAAATAAGGCACAAATATTCAACAGCGAGGATGACTGACCACAGGAAGAAGCTACCAAGGAAAGTGGTGGATTCTCCGTCTCTTGATGTCATTTAATAAAGACTAGATGCCTTTCTGGAATGTGTTTACCCCAAAAGTAGCTATTGTGGTAGACAGGAGGCCTGTGATATGCAGGGGGTCAGATTAGATGCTCTAACTGTCTCTTCTGGCCATAAAGTCTACTCATTTCTGAGAAACCGAGTGTAGTATTGGGAGCAGCATCTGATGTTTTACTGTCTAGCCGGCTTGCTTCCTAGAATGAACACTCATTGAGTGAGGTGATCCACAGAGAGTAGCTCAAACCTCCAAAGTGTCTGGCCTGCGGCAGGACATTAGCACTGCAGGGGAGGGGTGTGTGTGGGAGTGACATCACAAAGGCCTTTTGCAGGACATCAGCCTATTGGTCAAAGGTGCTGGGGAGGTGGTGACCTCACAGAGAGATGCTGACATCAGCCAGGCAGGACAGGGGCGCAGGGCCAGGGAAACCTCAGAGTCCCCTGTAGCTTTGCTTCAGCAAGTCTCCTTCTCGAGGTCTCTCTTTGAGGACTGAGAGAGTATTAGGGGTCACGTACGTGAGCGCCAGGAGGAACCTCTTTTGAGTTTTCTCCTTTCTTTTTCCTGATTTTACTAGAAAACAGACGTCCCTGTTTAGAAGGTAAGAGCCTCCGAGAGGTTTGGAACCTGTTCAGTCTGATGCATCTGGCGCCAGCTGAATTCTAGGCATGGAAAACACTAGCTTAAGGTGGCCGAATTTTATTCCCCACCTGGGATTTTGTCCCTTAGAATCACTGGGGACATTAGGGTTTGTCCTTTTTGTTTTACCTTTTCCTCCATCCCTCCCTCCTTTCTCTTCATCTCTTACTTCTTTTGTCCTTTCCTCTGTTCCCCTCCCACCACCAGGAGGACTCTGTGTGTGTGTCGTGGGGAGTGCTCTGCAATGGGAACAGGGACAATTCTCCAACTTTGGGCAGTCGAGAGCCTGGGTGAGATAAGGGGCGTTAAAGCCCTTTGTAAAGGAGAAAGGGGAGTTTCATGGTGTTGAGCACCAAGGAATTCTAAACTTTGCTAAAACATCTAGTCTGCAGAAACCAGAAATGGTTGGGGCCACGTTGTAACCATTGTCTTTTTTAAAGCCCATTGAGGGATGTGAGTCCCACCCTTTTAGGTATCTGGGGTGCTGGGAGAAGAGAAGAGGTGCCTGTCTCCATTTTATGGCCTCAACAAACTAAGTGCTGTGCCCCAGTTCTCGTCAGAGATCCCTGAAAAAGAACGTCTTCCCATCCATTAACATACCTGGAAAGATACTGGAACTCCTTATTAAACAATCAGTTTGTCAGCACCTACAGGACAATTTGGTTCTTAGGACTAGTGAGCATGGACTTGTCAAGAACAAATCATTCCAAACCAATCCTAGCTCCTACTTTGGCAGGGTTACGGGCCTAGTGGAGGTGGGTAAACAGTAGATGTGATCCATCTTGGTGTTAATAAGGACATTCTCACAAGCAAACTAGGGAGATGTGGTCTAGATGCAATTAGTATAATATGTGTGCACAGATGGTTGAAAGCCCGTACTCCAACAGCCCAGAACCAAACACTCCTCCTCCTGGGCAGTGCGCTCTGACCTCTAATGGTCAGATGCTGCTTAGCACTGTCAGAGCAGCTTTTGCTGGGGGATTCTCCCAGCACTTTCCAATAGTGGGAAAGTATGAAATCCCCATTTGACTGCTGGGGACAGAGCCTAGAGCGGGGAGCAACTTACCCAAAGTCCCACAGGTCAATAGGAAACCAGCAATGGAACCCAGGAGTCCTGACTCCCAGTTCCCTGCTCCAGTCACTCCAGCGGAGCACACTCCCTCTCAAAGCAGGGGGACCGGACATGAAGGCCTGGTTGTAATTGCCAGCTATGGGAGGGAGTGTGCAGCAGTGGTTAGTGAAGGGGCCTGGAAATAAGGACTGCTGGGTCCCATCCCTGGCTCTGACACTTGGTGTGACCCTGAGCCAGTAGCTTCCCCACCCCAGGCCTGTTTCCCATCAGTAGGGTTGGGGTAGCAGCCCCTACAGACCAGGGGGGTTGGGAGGCTCCAGGAAGGTGTGTAAAGTGCCGGGATGTCAGGATCCCGGAGGTGCTGTCACCCCCGCATTAGGCCAGTGTTCTGCACCCCCTGCTGCTGGCTGAGTTTCTCTGTCCCTTGGCAATAAGATAGACTCTTGTTTTCACAGCCAGTCGATCGCCCAGTGCTATCCCCCTGCCTGCTGGCTGGGCAGGGTAACTCCTCAGGTCACCACCACCCTCTCCAGCCTGCCTTGGCTTTGGGGAGTGAGGAGGAGGGCGAGGGACGATACTGAACATCCTCCATCCATCGCTCCGTCAGCAGAGCAAGTGAGTGGCATTAGGGTTCCCCGTTGGCGTCCCCTGTCTGTCTGGGGAGAGGCAGAAAGAGGGGGAACTAATCTCTCCCAAAGGAGATTGGATTTGCAAACCGCCCCCAGGAGCCCCTCGCTCTCAGACCGGGGAGGGGCTTCTCCAGAGCCGTCTCCAGTGTGTTTGGAAAGGTCCCAGCAATGGGGCTCCCAACGCTTCCCTTGTGGGAGACGGTTCCCCAGGCTGAGCGTCTCTGAGCTGGGCCAGACCCTGTGAGCTGCTGAGCATGGAAATCAATGGGAAAGGCGGGGGTCCTGGCCTTGCTCTGCCTCGGGACTTTGACCTGGGGAATGGTTTCCCAGGAGAAGTCCAGACTCCTGGGTTCTGTTCCTTCTCTAGCCTGGGGGGGAGTGTGGCCTGGGACGGCAGGAGGGAGCTGCTTGTCCAAAGTGACTGAGCCCAGTGATGGAAAAGGAGGAGACTCCCCGGGCATTGCAGCCCCAGAGGTGACGAGGGGGAACGCTGGGAGCAGATCATGCAATGAACTCCTGCCAGTGCGTGTAGATTGCATTACATGCACCCCTGTGGGGGGAGGAGGAGCTGCTCTGGCTGGGGCAGGGATGGGGAGGGACCAAACAGGCTGGTTAGTGAGAGGCTGCCTTGACCCCAGACTCACGCCCGCTCCCCGCTCGGTTCCAGGGTGGCCAGGCTCCTGAGGATGTTCAGGAAGAAGGCTCTGCAGGTGGCCCCAGAGCCTGAGGGAAGCAGCTGCCATCTTCCCCGGGAGCAGAGCGGCCCCTCCGTCCCCACTGGCGGGGAAGGAGCTCCCGGCCAGGCCAGGAGGTGGAAGTGCCCAGTCTTCTGGCGGAGAAAACCCGCTCCCAGCGCAGGCGCCGAGGTGGGAGAGGCCAGGTCGAAATGGAGCTGGGCCAGGCTGCGTCTGGGCAGGCAGGACCCAGCGCAGGAGGGGAGCCGGGCAGAGTGACTCTGGGCCATGTTGTGTGGGCAGCAGCAGCTCCAGGAGCCCAGCCCTGATTCCCAGCAGGAGGCATCGCCCGGCCCGGTCAGTGAGGATCTTCCAGCCTCCCCAGGGCAGGAGGTGGAGGATCCCTGTCCCACCACCAGCAGCTCGGCCCGCTTCCCATGGGACAGCAGCAGTGCCTGGGACTCGGGCAGCAGCGAGGCCGATGGGCGCCGCAGCTTTGTTCCAGGTGAGGAGTCAGGCTGGGCTCAGGGAGAGGTGAGGGCGGGGCTGTGAACACCCTGGGCCCAGGCCCTCAATCAGTGCTATGGGGGCGGATCCCCAGCCCAGGGGTCTGGCCTGAGCCACATGAACCCCACTGACACTAGATGCTGCCACTTTGGTCCTCGGTGCTCCAGTTGGGGGGAGGCACCTCCCAGGGAGTCCAGGACAGCGTGGGGGGGGTCTCTTTGCTATGGGCTCCTGCAGGAGTTGGGGGCTGAAGGCATCACTGAGACGGGGGAGTGTGGGGCCCGATCTGCCCTGGGTCCCGGAGGTGGGAAGGGGACACATTGCCCCAGCGTGCCCCTGTCCTTCCCCCGAGTGGCAGCAGGCGTCACCCTGTCCCCTTCTCTCCCTGGTGCAGGGACCGCCAGGGACTCAGGGGACGAGGAGGAGGAATGGGTGGACGTGGCCACAGAGGAGGCTGCTCTCAATAACAGCCGAGAGCAGCTCCAAGATGGAGAAAAGGTACAAACGTTCCCCAGCTGTGCTGGAACCGAGACTGTCCTGCCCCTTCCCAGCACCTGACCCCCTGCAGAGGGTCTTGTCCCTGATGATCCACCAGCCCTAATGGGGACCTTTCTCCTCCATGATCTGGGACCCCAGAGGTGGGGGTGTCTGTCACACACTAGCCGGGTCTCCTCCCCCCACAGGCACTGTCCCAGTTCCTGACCCTGCTTGTGGTGGAGTGGTGGGTGATTTGGACAATGGGCGGGTCCCCACTATCCCCCATTCAGGCCTGAGTCCTGCAGCTACTGTTTGGGGGCAGGGAGGTCTCTGGCTAACTGGCTCTCTCTCCCCTAACCCCACTCCTGGTGGGTGCAGGAGGAGGCCCAGCAGCTCGTGTTCCTGCACGCCATCCACCCCGCGTCTCGCTGCACAGCAGAGAGGGCAGGACACACTGGAGCCGCACTGCTGCAAGGCGGCTGTGGCGGAGAGGATTGTGGTGAGCGAGACACGGCGCCCAGAGGGAGGACAGAGACATGGGAGGGGCAGGGGTCTCCCCAGGCCAATGGATGGGGGATGGCTGGTGCTGGAGGGGCAGCTGAGGGCAGAGATTGCTGGGGCTGAAGACTGGGGAGAAGAGACGGGAGAAATTCGGAGAGTGGTCACTATTGGGCAGGAATCGGAGGAGTGGGGGGCAGGTGGGGGGATCCTGCTGGTTGTGTGGGGCCCTGGCTGTGTAATCTCCTCACTGGGAAGTGTCAGTGAGGCCCGAATCTCACACGCTCCTTTGGGTCTCACAGGAGCTCATTGAGGAGCTGCCTGATAACTCTCCACCCGGCGCCGTCCTCGCCAACTCCCTGATTGCTGTGGGCAACCTCAGGTACCGAGACCCGCCGGCCCGGTTCCCCTAACCCCAATGCTGCTCAGGCCCAGGGCTGGGAGTCACTGCCCCTCCCACTCCCAGGTCACCGCCCAAGGGTGGCTCCTCTGGCAGAGGTGCGGGGAAGGTTCACTCTCTCCTGGCTGGGCTGTTCTTTTCACTCCAGTAACATTGCAACGGCTTTGCAATGGGGAGAGGCTCACACCCAGGATCAGATACAGGAGGGGCAGCAGGGTGCAGGGAACAGGGGCTATTCCTGCCCTGCCACTGTCTGTGTGAGAAACCTTGGCCTTGTCATTCCCTGGCTCGGTGCCTCAGTTTCCCTTCTTGCCAGCCTGTGCCTATTTCCCTGCAGTTTCACCTGCGTGTTGGTGCCAGTCCCATCCCCGTACTGCACAGTCTAATACCGGCTCCTCTCTCTTGCCAGCACCATGACACCTGCCCTGGAGCCAGAGCTGGAGACCCACCTCCTCCGAGCTGCCCTGCACGCCGTCTTCACCCTGGGCATGGAGAAGGACACCGCCCAAGTGCAGGTAGATCATGCTAAAGTCATGGATTGAAGAGCCAGCTGTCATCCTGCCATGAGTCCTTGCTAATTGCCTGCAGTGGGATGTGAAGGAGAGAGGCCAGGATATGTGTTTGGGGGTCTCACCAGTGCTTCCCAGAGACCCCACTTCCCATCCTGTGGCAAGTTTAGCCCCAGTTTCCCTAATTCTGACCCATGGCTCTCCCTTGCTTTCAGGATCTGCCTAGGGTCTTGCCAGACCTCCTGGACGCCATGCTGGGGAACCTGCTGGTAGAGTCCCCAGACACCGACAGGCTCCAGTACATCTTGGAGGTGAGCCCGATGAGAGGGGTGGGGGCAATTTTACCTTCACTCTTAGATCCATTTTCCAGTCTGTCCTCCTAGCCGGGCCCCCAGTGGGCATCCTTGGTCAGGGCAGTCAGTGCAATGCTTCCTTTCCCCACAGCACATTAACTACTGGATCATGTCCAGGGTGCCGCGAGAGAGAGCCAGGGCCGTTAAGAGCAGCACGGCCCTGCTCAGATTCACCATCACCCTCCCTGAGTTTGACATAAGTGACCTCTGACTGTGCTCCAGGTTCATGCCTCCCTGTCATCCTGGAGCAGCTGGGGAAGCAAGTCCTCATGGAGGGCCCTGTCCACAGCCCTGTGCTCCAGGCTTCCTTGGGGGCAGAGGAAATTAAGGGTCTGGCTCTAGCTCCTATCCTCTAGCATCTCCTGCAGAGGGGCTGAGGGGAAGGAGAGTCCTGGCCCGGGGGGACTGGGAGCTAACAGGAAAATGCTGATGGAGTCCCCTCTCCCTCTCCCGTCCATTAGAACTCAGCGGAATTCCCCAGGATGGGTCACCACATGGCACAGCTGGCTCTGTCCGTCAGTGACCCAGCCAAGGACATCAGCCGGCAGGCCAGGGAGGGGCTTTACCGGCTCTACCAGCTGCTGCTGCACCAGAGGGGTAAGGAACCCAGCTGGGAAATGGCACCCGCTAGAAGAGTGAGACTGGGACCCCAGCCAATTTCTCCGAGACTGACCCCGGCTGGAGGATGAGTCTCTCTATCACTTTCTGTGTTCCACACCACGCCCTGCAATTCTGTTGGGCCAGGCACGCAGCGAGGACTCTGCCCACTGTGCAGCCACCAATGGGATTGGAAGGACACAAGCCCTGCAACCAGAAGGACAAATGTGTGTGTCTCTCTCTCCCTGTCACCTACTCCCTCCTGGGGGAAACCCAGCAGCTGATGGGGGAAAAGATGAGCAGCTGCATTAGCCTCAGGAGATTGGGGCGGGGCCCAGGCCTCATTCCCATCCTGTGGCCATTCGCTGGCCTGGCACAAGGAGCCTGGTGGGGAATGAAAGGGAGAGCAGGTGCTCCTGGGAAGGGAGATGAATTCACCTCCATGAGCAGGAGCGAGCCAGCTTGTCCCCGGAGCAGCTCCACCCAGCTCTTTAGCCAGGTTAATTAATGACCAGCTTTGCTTTATCCCAGACTTACGTTCTTAGGACAGGGTGCTATCGCTCTTGGGAAGGGCAGGAGAGTCCCCCAAGTGCCCTCTGCGAGACTCTCCTGTCCCACAGGGCCGCACCCAATTCCTAGTGGTCTGGTGTCTGTGTCACCCGAGCCACCACCCAGAGTTGCTCCCATAACTGGCAGCCTGGGAGGCCAAGGACTGACGGGTGATGGCGTCTGACCAGGCAGGGCTGAGGCACATGGGCAGGGGACGCTTGTCCTGCTGCTGGCAAGGCTGGACCCCTTCTGGAGAGAACAGGAGGATTCAGTCAGCAGTAGGGTTACCATGTCTAATAAATAAAAAAAGAGGACCCTCCACGGGCCCTGACCCCGCCCATTTCCCCACCCCCTAGCCCCGCCCCAACTCCGCCCCTTCCCCGCCCTAACTCAGCCCCCTCCTCCCTCCCACTCCCAGCTATGGGGAAAGGGCTGCCCCAGCGCTACCGGCTTCACGGTTTGCCGGGCAGCCCCCAGACTCTGCGCCCCCGACTGGCGCTTCCTCAGCGCAGCTGGAGCCCGGGAAGGGAAGTGTCTGGCTGGCGGCTGGGGGTCCGGAGGCAGGGGGGGCTGCCCGAAGCCGGTAGCGCTGGCTCGGGCAGCTCGGCTCTTAAAGTCTGAGAGGGGAGGAGCGGAGCAGATCAGAGCAGCCGCGGGAGGGGAAGTGCCCGGCCGGCATTTTCCCGGACATGTTTGGCTTTTTGGCAATTCCCCCCGGACAGGCGTTTGATTGCCGAAAAGCAGGACATGTCCGGGAAAAACCGGACGTATGGTAACCCTAGTCAGCAGGGGCTGCCGATCCGTCCCATTCACCAGGGCTGCCATCCTGCGGCTTCAGCATTAGTGGCTGGGGTGACTTGGGGAAAGGTCTCAACCTCCCCACATCCCACTTCACTGCTGCCAGAATCCCTCCTGCTCCCCCCGCTACAGTCCCCTCCCTACCCAACCTGGGTGGGGCTGGAGGACTGGGGTCTGAGAACTTGAGCTGTGGATTGGAGGTGGAACAGCTGTCAGGGGCACTGAGGGGGAAGTGGCAGGAGCTCCCCGTACAAGGAGGGGGGTTGCCACTGGAGGTCACTAGGAAGGACAACAAGACTCCATCCTGGGGGTCAGGAGGGGGAATCCATCCCTCAGAGGTGGGCAGGGGCTGGGTGGAAATGCTGCTGATTCCAGGGGCCGTTAATCCCCCCTGATTCCTCGGAGGCGTCTGAGTCTCAGACAGGTTCTCGTTCCCTTGCAGCAGGACGACGACATGGCCAATGTGATGCGCCAGCTCCGTATCATGCGGCACTTGCGCCAGGTGCCCGAGGCGCTGCAGGGCCTGTGCCTCTGAGGCCACCAGCAACTCCCGCTCTCTGCTGCAGGTACTGCTCTGGCTCTCTGTAAATGGGGAGCTAGTGGAAGGGGAAATGGAGCCCCCTGGCACTCACAGAAACCCTCTCCCCTCTCTGTGGAGCAGGGTCCTTTCCTCTGCCCCCAAATTCCTTCATCTGGGACAGGAGCTCTTTCCCTCACACCCATTCCCCTCCCCCCTTTCCTTGATCTACCCCCATCCCATTCCCCCTGCGCCCAGGCAGAGCTCTGCCTGCCCCATATGGTGCAGAAAGGCCTGTGATATGCAGGGGGTCAGATTAGATGCTCTAACGGTCTCTTCTGCCCATAAAGTCTACTCATTTCTGAGAAACCGAGTGTAGCATTGGGAGCAGCCTCTGCTGTTTTACTGTCTAGCCGGCTTGCTTCCTAGAATGAACACTCATTGAGCGGGGTGATCCACAGAGAGTAGCTCTGTGACATACTGGTGGAGGGTCTGCAAGGTCCATGGCCACCCCAGCCACCTCCACCTTGCCTGCCTCATGGGGGTTTGTGTCAGAGGACACCTTCTCCTTCTCCTTTCTTTCTAACTTCTTAGGGCCCTGGCCCCTCGTTCAGCCACTCAGCAATTTCCTAAGCAGGCCGTGTCTTTTGATGTGGCCTGCTTCTCTGCCCCCAAAACAAAGAACTCTTGCTCCCATCTTGGCATTAGGCCACGCTTGTACACTTTCTCATGCCCTTCTCCCTGGGCTAACCTTCTCAGCACAGCCCAGGCATGCTCTCCTTCTCTGCTCTTTTTGTCCATGGGCATAGCAGACCCTGGGTTGATTTCCCTTTGCAGGATCTCTCACAGGTATTGCTGCTGCTGCATCTGTAGCTCCACCTGCACTTCCTTCTGCGTCTGTTGGTTTTCTAGGAGCTGCTGGAGAAACCCCTAGATCTGCTTTGGCTGCTTAGCCAGTCCCTGGAACTGAAGTGGGAAATCCAGTGACCAGCTTGGTCCCTTGATACACCTGCTTGGGGGAGGGATAGCTCAGTGGTTTGAGCATTGGCCTGCTACACGCGGGGTTGTGAGCTCAATCCTTGAGGGGGCCATTTAGGGATCAGGGCAAAAAATTGTCTGGGGATTGGTCCTGCTTTTAGCAGGGGATTGGACTAGATGACCTCCGGAGGTCCCTTCCAACCCTGATATTCTATGATTCCTTCAGCAACCAAGACTTCCCTCACGGATCACAGGGGGAACTCAATCCTGCCAACTATGCTAATCATAAATGAATCTACTCATCGTTAGGTGCCCCCTGGCGGCCAGGCATGGCATCACAGCCCTCTCGCTGGGCTAGCGTCCCCCATCCATGGTCGCTCCAGCACCACGGCAGTTTCTCTGCCTGGTAACTCCGGCCAGGTCACCACCTTTAGTCCACCCTTCTGCGGCCCAGCTTGCCTCACACTAAAAGTCCAAAGAGGTCTTTCCACAGACAGAAGTCCTTCTGCCATCGCTGGGGCACTTGCTCAGCCTGTAGCCCCCTTGCTGGGCTTGGGAACCCTCTCCAGGTGCGTGTACGCCGCCTCCTCTGGGACCGGTAGGGGAACCCAGTCCCACCCTGACATTGATAGCAGCCCAGGGCCCTGGACCCAACAGCTAGGTCTGCACCTTTCTCTTTGCTGCACTTTTCCAACCTCTCTTCTCAAGTTCCCCTCCAGGCTTTCCTTGCTGCTCTGAACTTCCTACCTCATTCTCAATCCTGTTGCTACCCCAGCTGGGCTGTATCACCACTGAAGTCTGGCTCTTTAGGGGGGCGGATATGGTGCCTCTCAGTTCGGGCTCATTCTGTAATCAGCTTTCTGTGAGTGCCAGGGGGCTCCATTTCCCCTTCCACTAGCTCCCAATTTACAGAGAGCGAGAGCAGTAGCTGCAGCAGGGAGCGGGAGTTGCTGGTGGCCTCAGAGGCACAGGCCCTGCAGCGCCTCAGGAACCTGGCGCAAGTGCCGCATGATACGGAGCTGGTGCATCACATTGGCCGTGACGTCCTCCTGCTGCAAGGGAACGAGAACCTGTCTGAGACTCAGACGCCTCCGAGGAATCAGGGGGGATTAACGGCCCCTGGAACCAGCAGCATTTCCACCCAGCCCCTGCCCATCTCTGAGGGATGGATTCCCCCTCCTGACCCCCAGGATGGAGTCTTGTTGTCCTTCCTAGTGACCTCCAGTGGCAACCCCCCTCCTTGTACGGGGAGCTCCTGCCACTTCCCCCGTCAGTGCCCCTGACAGCTGTTCCACCTCCAATCCACAGCTCAAGTTCTCAGACCCCTCTCCTCCAGCCCCACCCAGGTTGGGTAGGGAGGGAACTGTAGCGGGGGGTCAGGAGGGATTCTGGCAGCAGTGAAGTGGGATGTGGGGAGGTTGAGACCTTTCCCCAAGTCACCCCAGCCACTAATGCTGAAGCCGCAGGATGGCAGCCCTGGTGAATGGGACGGATCGGCAGCCCCTGCTGACTGAATCCTCCTGTTCTCTCCAGCAGGGCAGGCTTTAGGAAGGGCGGGGCCCAATTCGAACATTTTTGGCGGGGCCCCGGCAGGGATGACTAACAAAAAAAATAATGGGAAAAAAAGCCTTTAATTTCTTGCATGTATTATTTACTTTCCATAACTATATAAAAAATAAAATTATATATTCTGTACATTGCATCATATATGCTGTTGATCGGTTATTAATGAGCTCCATTTCACGTGTCTGGGTCGCCGCCACTCCCTGGGGGTGTGCTAGGGTGACCAGATGTCCTGATTTTATAGGGACAGTCCCGATTTTTGGGTCTTTTTCTTATAGGATCCTATTATCCCCCACCCCCTGTCCCGATTTTTCACACTTGCTGTCTGGTCACCCTAGTGGTGTGCACATGTGTGGGTCCCAGCTGCTCCCTGCCCCCCTCATTGAAGCAGGTGTGCAGGGTGACTGCCCTGGGAACTGCAGGGCACCAGTGGACATGGGGCTGGCTGGAGGCAGGGCAGGGGCTCACTGGAGGTAGGGTCTGGCTGCAGGCAGGGCAAGGGGTGCGGGGCTGGCTGGAGACAGGGGTGTGTGGGGCTGGCTGGCTTTGGGCAGGGCCGCAGGGGGGTGCGGCAGGGGTTGCCTGGAGACAGGGCAGGGGGTGCGGCAGAGGCTGGCTGTGGGCAGGGGGTGCAGGGCTGGCTGCAGGCAGGGCAGGGGGGCAGGGCTGGTGCGGGCAGAACAGGGGTGGCGGGGCTGGAGGTAGGGCAGGGGTGCAGCAGGGGCTGGCTGCGGACAGGGGGTGCAGGGCTGGCTGGAGACAGGGCTGGCTGCCTGCAGGGCAGGGGGTGTGGGCTGGTGCGGGGACGGGGTGCAGCAGAGGCAGCTTTAAATAGCCCCCGAGCCCCCCGCTATCCCAGGGCTCTGGGGGCTATTTAAAGGGCCCAGGGCTCCCCTGCTTCTACCGCCCCGGCCCTTTAAATAGCCGCAGGAGCCCTGGGGAAGCAGCGGGGCTCCAGTGGCTATTTAAAGGGCCGGGGCGGTAGAGGCAGCGGGAGTCCCGGACTTTTTAAATAGCCCCCAGAGCCCCACAGCCCTACCCCAGGGCTCCAGCAGTGGGGGTCTGGTGGCAATTTAAAGGGCCTGGGGCTCCGGCCCCTGCTGGGAGCCCTAGGTCCTTTAAATTGCCCCCTGGGGAAGCCGGACCACCCTGGTACAGCCACAGAGCCGCAGGGAGGGGAACCCTGAGGTGTGGGGGCTGGGTGGGTACTGGGAGTTCCTCCTGAAGGGACGGGGGTTGGCCAAGGTCACTCAGCCCCGGGGTGTGGGAGGGGGACAGGCTGAGGGCACTCAGAGCCCCAGGAAGTGGGGGGGGGGCGCTGAGGGGAGGGACTGGCCAGGGGCACTCAGAGCTCGGGGGAGGGGCTGTCCGGGGGGAGGGCACTCACAGCCCCAGGAGGTGTGGGGGGAGGAGCACACAGGATTTCAGGAATTCCCTGGCAGTGAAGAGCTGCTGGCGGCAGGGAGGAGCCAGCCGTGACAATCCCCACTTGGGATCCCTGGCTGGGCTAGAGGGTATGGGGGCCCGTGGCCAAGCTGCAGCGGAAGGTGACCTGAAGAAAATGCCTCGGCCTCCAGCTAGGAAGGGCCTGGGCCAGACAATGACCCACCACGCAGTGTCCCAGCTCCCTGCCCCACACCTGTGGGGCACGGCCCCTCCTCTGTAGGGAGGTTGGCATGTACCTTAGTGCTGCTTCCTCCATCCCCAAAGGCCTCTCCCAGCCAGTCTCTGGCAACCCCTGCCGTTCAGTATGCACATTACCCTGCTGTGACATACCGGGGGGGGGGGGGGACCCCTCGGGGTTGGGGGGGCTGTCACACAGCTGGGCAATTTTACCCGGCTGGGCAGGAGTGACTGTCTCTCTGGAGCTGGGGTCTCAGCCAAGGTGTCTCTCTGCCCTTCCCCCCAGTAGCGCCCCACATTGAGTTCCAGCCCCACATTCACACCCACAAGTGCTGGTGGGTTCCAATCCCAGCTGAACACGCCCACCCGGCCCTAGTGCAGAGCAGAAGGGCCCAGCGCTTCCCCACAGACCCTCTGGCTCTCCGAGCCCGCTCTTACCCATCACCGCAGCACGTCTGGCCCATGCTGAACGCTGCTGCTCTGTGCAGAGAGGCTGGCACTTCTCGCTTCTGCCGTACGAGGGGCAGGTGCTGCTACCGACTGCTCCCCCTAACCCCCGCCCTGCTGCGTTCTGGGGATGCTGCTCTGTTGTGGAGCTCTCAGGTGTCTTGAACTGGAATTTGTTTGGAGAGAAACTGCTAAGGAGCCTTATCAGCCCCGAGCAGAGAGTACCTGGGAGCCTGCCTGGGTCGGGCGGGTCTGGTACAGCCTCCCGCCAGATAAGGCTCTTCCCTGGACCTGCCACCCATTGGAATCTGGAACGATTCCCTCCGAGGTAACACCCGGGGCAGCCAGGGCAGGGCAGGGCACGGCCTGCTCCCCGGGAGCGTTAGGGCTTTCAGGAGTCAGAGGTGCCAGCGGAGCAGGTTGTACGTTAAAGCAGCAAAGGCAGTTGGGGGGCAGAGGAATTGGGTGCTTTGCCATTGCACTTGATCAGCTCAATTTGAAAATTCTTTCAAAGAAAATCCAGATGTATACATCTGACTGGGGTACATGTACACACATACACACGCACACTCACATGTGCACACACTCATGTGCACATACACGTACACGCATACATACACACATGTACACATACACATATGTACAGATGTACACATACACGCACACACGCTGTCCCTGGAGCGCCCCAGGATGCGACTGACGGGGTGGCTGGCTATTATGGAGGCAGAAGGGGGTTGGGAGAAAATAATCAAGAAGAACTTTTGCTGAAAATGCAAACCTAAGCTGGAAATCTGTGCAGGGCTGGGTCAGCGAAAATGATCTTTTGAGCTGTTCTTATTAACCGTGGTCCTATACTTCCTGGTTTGCGTCGGACCCAGGCAGGAGACTGGGCTGCTCTGAGCTGTAGAAGCCATTGGAATGAGCCAGGTCGGAATGAGCCAGGCCCTCAGAGCCTTCTGTCACCAATCGCCCCAGCAGTCACTGATCCACACCAAACCACGTCCTTCCAGTCAGGCAGTTTCATATGCACACGTCAAACCCTTGGTTTGCCACTCAGACACCACGGTGATGGGCACAGTAAGGACCGAGAGACGCTAAACAGGCAGACAGACAAGGAAATAGTGGCCCTGCCTACAGGTGTGTGTGTGGTGCAAACGGATGAACACCAGTTGCTGGCTGAAGGCACAACCTTAATTCCTGCATCTCCTGTCTGTCAGCTATCGTTCGCTTGGCAGCCTGAGCTCCGATTTCTAACGCAGCGTTTTGCTCTGGCCTATTGTGGTTCTCATGTCCGGGGGCGCCTTGGCCCCTGGTATCAGGAGCGGTGCTAAGGAGGCTGCTTTTCAAAGGTCCTTAAGTAGGGTTGCCAACTTTCTACTTGCACAAAACCAAACGCCCTTGACCCAACCCCTTTCATTCCCTTCCCCAAGGCCCCACCCTCACTCACTCCAGCCCAGCCCACCTCTCTCAGTCGTTCGCTCTCACACCCTCACTCACTTTCACTGGGTTGGAGCTGGGGGTTGGAGTGCAGGGAGGGGTGAGGGCTCCGGTGGGGATGCGGGCTCTGGGATTGGGCTGGAGATTAGGGGGTTGGGGTGCCAGAGGGGGATCCGGGCTGGGACAGAGGGTTGGGGTGCGGACTCTGGGAGGGAGTTTGGGTGCGGGAGGGGGCTCAGGGCTGGGGTAGGGGATTGGGGTGGGGGTGTGGGGTCTGGGAGGGATTAGGGTACAGCAGGGGGTTCCGACCTGGGGCAGGGGGTTGGGGTGCCGGGTGTGAGGTCTGGGAGGGAATTTGGGTGTGGGAGGGGGTTCCGACCTGGGGCAGGGTTTCTGGGTGCGAGCTCCGGCCAGGCGGCGCTTACCTCAGCCAGCTCTTGGTCAATGGCACACCGGTGCTAATGCAGGCTCCTGACCCCTGGTCTCCCTCCGCTGGCAGGCTCTGAGCAAGGCCTGCCCAGAGAACATGGATGACGAGCTCTCGATCCTGCTGACAGCACCCCCCAGCACAGACAAACTCCAGCACATCTTGGAGGTGAGCAGAATGGGGAGGGGCCGCAGGGGTTTTACCTTAGCCCTGGGGACTCCTAGAAAGAAGAGACTGGAAAATCCATATTTCTATTGGATCCTTCCGAGTATGCATTGGTGATATAAACTCACTGGGTGACCTTGGGGTAACTCACTTCCCCCTTACGGCATCAGTCTTCTCCACTATCAAATCTACACTGGGGAAGAAGGACAGAAGCCCCGACAATCACCTTCACCTCTGGGTGTCTGGTCCTGGGAGCCGAAACCAACTGGACTATCTGCCCCATCTCCTAAACTGCCCTGTCTTTCCCTCCTAGGGCCTTGTCCTTAGTGCTCAGCCTGGCCCCTTCCCAGCTTGTCCCTGACCTTTAAAGGACGCTCCAAGCCCCTCCCATGCCTGCTTCCCTTGGGGTCTCTCTCCTGGCTGAGTACAGGCTGCCCTTCTATCTCTCAGCAGGCCTGGTGTGACAATGCGGTTCTGGCGGAACCCAATTGAGAGTGCCAACTCAGGACAAATTGCTCAAATAGGGCAGTTACAGCCCAAGGCTGGGGGTTTTTCCACCTCTAAGGCAAACCAAACCAGCCAGACTAAGAGGACTTCGGTCTCACCCCACTGGCTAACCGCAAGTCTCACAAGCAATCTCCTTAGACACTCCAGTTTCCCAGTATTACCACCAGTGCCACTCGTTATGGGGACAAATGGTTATGAAAACCAATACCCCAGTAAAAGAAAAAGGTTCTCCTGATCCCAAAGGACCAAGCCCCAAACCCAGGTCAATATACAAATCACATCTTACCCACAAATCACGCTGTTGCCAATCCTTCAGAATCTAAAATCTAAAGGTTTATTCATAAAAGGAAAAAGATAGAGATGAGCGTTAGAATTGGTTAAATGGAATCAATTACATACAGTAATGGCAAAGTTCTTGGTTCAGGCTTGCAGCAGCAATGGAATAAACTGCAGGTTCAAATCAAGTCTCTGGAATACATCCCCCGCTGGGATGGGTCCTCAGTCCTTTGTTCAAAGCTTCAGCTTGTAGCAAAGTTCCTCCAGAGGTATGAAGCAGGATTGAAGACAAGATGGAGATGAGGCATCAGCCTTATATAGTCTTTTCCAGGTGTAAGAACACCTCTTTGTTCTTACTGTGGAAAATTACAGCAAAATGGAGTCTGGAGTCACATGGGCAAGTTCCTGCATACTTTGCTGAGTCTCAAGGCATATTTGCCTTCTCTCAATGGGTCCATTGTATAGCTGATGGTCCTTAATGGGCCATCAAGCAGGCTCGGCAGAGCTAACACCAGTTTGTCTGGGATGTCACCCAGCAGCATAGCATAAGTTTGAAATACAGACAGTATAGAGCCAATATTCATAACTTCAACTACAAAAGTAATACACACATATAGACAGCATAATCATAACCAGTAAACCATAATCTTGTCTTAGACACCCCATTTGACCCCCTTTATACAAGATTTGCGTGCCACTACAGGACCTCGGTTGCAACAATGATCTATATGGTCCCAGATTATATCAATAACGTCACACCTGGGTCCTAGTCACAGGCTGAGTCTTGTCACGTGACCCCCACACTTATTCCCTTCACCCTAGGGACCTGCATCACCTCGGCCAGGTGCAGTTGAGCTCCAACCCCTTTCCTGGCCATCTCACCCTGGGACAGGTTGAAACTGGTAACCTGTGGGTAACAGTAACTGGTTGCTCCCAAAGGTGCTGAAGACACAATGGAAGAGGAAATCCTTTGGCCTGGATTGAAATTATTCCGACTGAAAGTGAATGAGAGAAAATAGGTCCAGAGCTCTCTTCCTAGCAGCAGAAAATGTAGCGATTGATAGAGGTTCAGGTCAGAAAGGACCATTATGTGCATCTAGTCGCCCCTCCTGTACAACTCAGGGCTAGAATGTGACCACGTGGTTCCTTCAGCCAACCATAGCATGGGACTGAGTCAGAGCACGTCTTTTGGAACGACATCCATATGTAGGAGAGCCAGCTGGCTACCAGAAAATCTCTCTTCTGCAGTGACGTGGGGTTAAGGGACACGGGGGAAAAGACATGGCGGCTGTGACTAAACTTAGAGCAGCAAGGCCAGGAAAACCAGGGTTAGGTCCCAGGCCTGGCTATCAGATCTGCTGTTTTCTATTCCTGGCTTTGGGACCATGAGCGAGTCTCTGCACCGCTGGGTGCCTCGGTTTCCCCAGCTATCAAATGGAGCTAATCAAGGTTTTGTTTCTTCTCCCCATTTTACAGGGTGGGAAACCGAGACACAGTTGGGACCTGTCTACACTACAGGTCTGTCGTGCGTTTGTAATCTGCTGACCCCCACATGTTGTTCAGAGCCTATGGACAACACAGCTCCTAAAGGTACGTTTGTTCTGTGCTTATCCCCTCTGTACCAGCAGGGCTGGACAGCATTTCTCACTGTGATGTGGGGAGCAGGTCCTGGGTACTAAGGGTCTGAAGAAGCTCTCAAGGACTAATTTTTTAAAATAATTGTTATCAATGAATTGGGAGAAAACATACAATCACTGCGGATAAGATTGAGGGGTGACAAAATACAGGCAGAGTGGTAATTCCTGATGGGGAGAGGGCAGTGATACAGAGTGATCTGGCTCATTCGGCCAGCTGGACCCATTCAAAGAAAACAAGTTTGAGCAGAGCCCAATGCAAGGTCCTATACGTGGCAACAAGGCACGCCGGCCACACCTCCAGAATGGGGACGTGGATCCAGGAAAGCAGTGACTCTGAAAAGGATTTAGGGGCCAGAGTGGAGAAGCCACTCAACATGAGCTCCCAGTGTGATGCTGTGGTGAACAGGGCTAAAGCCATCATTAGACGTAGGAGCAGAGCCGTGAGTAGGATAGGGAGGTGACACAGCAGCAGTGAGACTGCTATTGGAATACTGCCTCCAGTCTTGGTGTCCTCCTTTGAAAAAGATGGTCCTAGAAATTGGAGCTGGGGCAGCAAAGAGCCATGAAATGTTCTGAGGGCTGGAGAAAAATGCCTTCTAGTGAGCTATGGAAAGAGCTCAACCTGTTTAGCTTATCAAAAGAAGATTGAAGGGGACTTCATTGAAGTGTTGAAGTGCCTTAATGGAGAGAAAATACTGGGTATTAAAGGGCTCTCTAGTCTAGCAGAGAAAGGCAGAACAAGACCCAATGGCTGGAAGGTGAAAAGAGACAAATTCCTATGACAGATAAGGCACAAATATTCAACAGCGAGGATGATTGACCACAGGAAGAAGCTACCAAGGAAAGTGGTGGATTCTCCATCTCTTGATGTCATTAATAAAGACTAGATGCCTTTCCGGAATGTGTTTGCCCCAAAAGTAGCTATTGTGGTAGACAGGAGGCCTGTGATATGCAGGGGGTCAGATTAGATGCTCTAACGGTCTCTGCTGCCCATAAAGTCTACTCATTTCTGAGAAACCGAGTGTAGCATTGGGAGCAGCTTGTGATGTTTTACTGTCTAGCCGGCTTGCTTTCTAGAATGAACACTCATTGAGTGGGGTGATCCACAGGGAGTAGCTCAAACCTCCAAAGTGTCAGCCCTGTGGCAGGACATTAGCACTGCAGGGGAGGGGTGGGTGTGGCAGTGATATCACAAAGGCCTTTCATGTCCTATCATGTTTACTCAGATCAGATTAGGACATAATAGAATGGCTGAAATAGTCTATTTTATTTGTATTTTATTATGTTGCAATTGTTAAGAGCAGCAACTACTTAGCTCAGACTGAAACATCTCATCTAATTTTTGAGATCTAAGTGTCTCCTCTTTGTGTAGCTCAAACCTCCAAAGTGTCTGCCCTGTGGCAGGACATTAGCACTGCAGGGGAGGAGTGGGTGTGGCAGTGACATCACAAAGGCCTTTTGCAGGAACTCAGCCTATTGGTCAAAGGTGCTGGGGAGGTGGTGACCTCACAGAGAGATGCTGACATCAGCCAGGCAGGACAGGGGCGCAGGGCCAGGGAAACCTCAGAGTCCCCTGTAGCTTTGCTTCAGCAAGTCTCCTTCTCGAGGTCTCTCTTTGAGGACTGAGAGAGTATTAGGGGTCACGTACGTGAGCGCCAGGAGGAACCTCTTTTGAGTTTTCTCCTTTATTTTTCCTGATTTCACTAGAAAACTGACGTCCCTGTTTAGAAGGTAAGAGCCTCCGAGAGGTTTGGAACCTGTTCAGTCTGATGCATCTGGCGCCAGCTGAATTTTAGGCATGGAAAACACTAGCTTAAGGTGGCCGAATTTTATTCCCCACCTGGGATTTTGTCCCTTAAAATCACTGGGGACATTAGGGTTTGTCCTTTTTCTTTTACCTTTTCCTCCATCCCTCCATCCTTTCTCTTCATCTCTTACTTCTTTTGTCCTTTCCCCGTTCCCCTCCCACCACCAGGAGGGGGGGGGGGGTCTGTGTCGTAGGGGGTGCTCTACAACTCCCATTGTGGGAGGTCCACTGAAAAATGTGGCGTTGAAATAGTGCTCAGACAGTGATCCCCAGCGGTGACCTGGGCCATCCTTTGGGCTCTCTGGTGAGAACCCTCATCCTCCCGCCCCTCAGTCGCTACCCTGATTGGCTGAGCAGGGGGTTATTGACAGGGAGGAGACTCAGGTCCCTGTTGTTTTCTTTTAAGACCAAGTAAATAGTCATAACCAGTCATATGTTCAACAAATTTTGCTGCTTCTCTGCAGTTCATTATTTTCTCTACCATTCCAGTTCTCCTAAAATACTTGCTGAATAATTACTATGAACTCTTGCTGGTCTGGAACTCACTTGAGAACACTTTATTCAGGTCATTCAATGTCTGAAATTCAAGATCCGATGGTTAGTTTGAAAATCAGGGCTCTTGGGTCCTATTCCCAACTCTGCCACGGACTGGCTGTGTGACCTAAGACAAGTCAATTCTCCTTTCTCAGCCTTAGCTTCTCCCTCTTTCAAGTAGGGATAACAATCCGCTCCTACCTACCTCCCGACAGGTGGAGGATGGGGATCTATTGGAGAGTGTCACTAGGAGCAGTGCATAAGATGAGGTGTCCTATCATGTTTACTCAGATCAGATTAGGACATAATAGAATGGCTGAAATAGTCTATTTTATTTGTATTTTATTATGTTGCAATTGTTAAGAGCAGCAACTACTTAGCTCAGACTGAAACATCTTATCTAATTTTTGAGATCTAAGTGTCTCCTCTTTGTGTGCGACGAGACAAACATGTACTCCTGTTCTTTTTGTGACACAGAAGATGCTTTTGTTTTGCAACAAAATATTTTTGCAAAGAATTTTCATGCCACTTGATATGATTTCAAGAAACAAAGTGGTTTAGTTTGAATGGGATTTTCGGACAGAAACGGTTTCAATGAAATTTCCCCACCATCTCGATTTCTGGGCTCTATCCCTGTCTTTGGGGGGTTTGCTGTCTGTTAGAACAGGAGTCTGATTTGGATAGGGATAGAGACCTCTTTAATGTTTTTAATGAAGTAAATACTAATGGGAATTGTGTGATCATGGGAGACTTTAACTTCCCAGATATAGACTGAAGGACAAGTGCTAGTAATATAATAGGGCTCAGATTTTCCTAGATGTGATAGCTGATGGATTCCTTCACCAAGTAGTTGAAGAACCAACAAGAGGGGATGCCATTTTAGATTTGGTGTGGGTAGTGAGGATCTCTTAGAAGAAATGGTTGTAGGGGACAGCCTTGGTTTGAGCGATCATGAGCTAATTCAGTTTAAACTAAATGGAAGGGTAATGGAAGGGTAAGCAAAAATAGATCTGTGACTAGGGTTTTTGATTTCAAAAGGGCTAACTTTAAAAAATTAAGGAAATTAGATAGGGAAGTGGATTGGACTGAAGAACTTGTGGATCTAAAGGTGGAGAAGGCCTGGAATTACTTCAAGTCAAAGTTGCAGAAACTATCAGAAGCCTGCATCCCAAGAAAAGGGGGGAAATTCTTAGGCAGGAGTTGTAGACCAAGTTGGATGAGCAAGCATCTCAGAGAGATGATTAAGAAAAAGCAGAAATCCTACAAGGTGTGGAAGATGGGAGTGATCAGCAAGGAAAGCTACCTTACTGAGGTCAGAAAATGTAGGGACAAAGTGAGAAAGGCCGAAAGCCATGTAGAGTTGGACCTTGCAAAGGGAATTCAAACCAATAGTAAAAGGTGTGACAGGTTCTATAGCCATATAAATAAGAAAACAAAGAAAGAAGTGGGACCGCTAAACACTGAGGATGGAGTGGAGGTTAAGGATAATCTAGGCATGGCCCAATATCTAAACAAATACTTTGCCTCAGTCTTTAAGAGGCTAATGAGGAGCTTAGAGATAATGGTAGGATGACAAATGGGAATGAGGATATGGAGGTAGATATTACCACATCTGAGTTAGAAGCCAAACTCGAACAGTTTAATGGGACTAAATCGGGGGTCCCAGATAATCTTCATCCAAGAATATTAAAGGAACTGGCATATGAAATTGCAAGCCCATTAGCAAAAAATGTTAATGAATCAGTAAACTCAGGGGTTGTTCCGTATGACTGGAGAATTGCTAACATAGTTCCTAGCTTTAAGAAAGGGGAAAAAAGTGATCTGGGTAACTACAGGCCTGTTAGTTTGACATCTGTAGTATGCAAGGTCTCAGAAAATGTTTTGAAGGAGAAAGTAGTTAAGGACATTGAGGTCAATGGTAATTGGGACATAATACAACATGGCTTTACAAAAGGTAGAGCGTGCCAAACCAACCTGATCTCCTTCTTTGAGAAGGTCACAGATTTTTTAGACAAAGGAAACGCAGTGGATCTAATTTACCTCGATTTCAGTAAGGCATTTGATACGGTTCCACATGGGGAATTATTAGCTAAATTGGAAAAGATGAGGATCAATATGAAAATTGAAAGGTGGATAAGGAATTGGTTAAAGGGGAGACTACAACGGGTCGTACTGAAAGGTGAACTGTCAGGCTGGAGGGAGGTTATAGTGGAGTTCTTATATTATGGGAACAAGTAAATAACTTTTCCTTATTCACTTTCTTTACATCACTCATGATTTCATATACCTCTATCATATCCCCCCATAGTCTCCTCTTTTCCAAGCTGAAAAGTCCTAGCCTCTTTAATCTCTCCTCATATGGGACCCCTTCCAAACCTCTAATCATTTTAATTGCCCTTCTCTGAACCTTTTCTAATGCCAGTATATATTTTTTTGAGATGAGGAGACCACATCTGTACACAGTATTCAAGATGTGGGTGTACCATGGATTTATATAAGGGCAATAAGATATTCTCTGTCTTATTCTCTATCCCCTTTTTAATGATTCCTAACATCCTGTTTGCTTTTTTGACTGCCGCTGCACACTGCGTGGAAGTCTTCAGAGAACTATCCACGATGACTCCAAGATCTTTTTCCTGATTCGTTGTAGCTAAATTAGCCCCCATCATATTGTATGTATAGTTGGGGTTATTTTTCCCAATGTGCATTACTTTACGTTGTCCACATTAAATTTCATTTGCCATTTTGTTGCCCAATCACTTAGTTTTGGGAGATCTTTTTGAAGTTCTTCACAGTCTGCTTTGGTCTTAACTATCTTGAGCACTTTAGTATCATCTGCAAACTTTGCCACCTCACTTTTTACCCCTTTCTCCAGATCATTTATGAATAAGTTGAATAGCATTGGTCCTAGGACTGACCCTTGGGGAACACCACTAGTTACCCCTCTCCATTCTGAAAATTTACCATTTATTCCTACCCTTTGTTCCCTGTCTTTTAACCAGTTCTCAATCCATGAAAGGATCTTCCCTCTTATCCCATGACAACTTAATTTACATAAGACCCTTTGGTGAGGGACCTTGTCAAAGGCTTTCTGGAAATCTAAGTACACTATATCCACTGGATCCCCCTTGTCCACATGTTTGTTGACCCCTTCAAAGAACTCTAATAGATTAGTAAGACATGATTTCCCTTTACCTAAACTATGTTGACTTTTGCCCAACAATTTATGTTCTTCTATGTGTCTGACAATTTTATTCTTTACAATTGTTTCAACTAATTTGCCCGTTACTGACATTAGACTTACTGGTCTGTAATTGCCGGGATCACCAATAGTGCCCTTTTTAAATATTGGTGTTACATTAGCTATCTTCCAGTCATGGATACAGAAGCTGATTTAAAGGACAGGTTACAAACCATAATTAGTAGTTCCGCAATTTCACATCTGAGTTCTTTCAGAACTCTTGGGTCAATGCCATCTGGTCCCAGTGACTTATCAGTTAATTCCAAAACCTTCTCTAGTAACACCGCAATCTGTGACAATTCGTGAGATTTGTCAGCTACAAATGCTGGCTGAGGTTTGGGAATGGCTGGAAGGTGAAAAGAGACAAATTCCTATGACAAATAAGGCACAAATATTCAACAGCGAGGATGACTGACCACAGGAAGAAGCTACCAAGGAAAGTGGTGGATTCTCCGTCTCTTGATGTCATTTAATAAAGACTAGATGCCTTTCTGGAATGTGTTTACCCCAAAAGTAGCTATTGTGGTAGACAGGAGGCCTGTGATATGCAGGGGGTCAGATTAGATGCTCTAACTGTCTCTTCTGGCCATAAAGTCTACTCATTTCTGAGAAACCGAGTGTAGTATTGGGAGCAGCATCTGATGTTTTACTGTCTAGCCGGCTTGCTTCCTAGAATGAACACTCATTGAGTGAGGTGATCCACAGAGAGTAGCTCAAACCTCCAAAGTGTCTGGCCTGCGGCAGGACATTAGCACTGCAGGGGAGGGGTGTGTGTGGGAGTGACATCACAAAGGCCTTTTGCAGGACATCAGCCTATTGGTCAAAGGTGCTGGGGAGGTGGTGACCTCACAGAGAGATGCTGACATCAGCCAGGCAGGACAGGGGCGCAGGGCCAGGGAAACCTCAGAGTCCCCTGTAGCTTTGCTTCAGCAAGTCTCCTTCTCGAGGTCTCTCTTTGAGGACTGAGAGAGTATTAGGGGTCACGTACATGAGCGCCAGGAGGAACCTCTTTTGAGTTTTCTCCTTTCTTTTTCCTGATTTTACTAGAAAACAGACGTCCCTGTTTAGAAGGTAAGAGCCTCCGAGAGGTTTGGAACCTGTTCAGTCTGATGCATCTGGCGCCAGCTGAATTCTAGGCATGGAAAACACTAGCTTAAGGTGGCCGAATTTTATTCCCCACCTGGGATTTTGTCCCTTAGAATCACTGGGGACATTAGGGTTTGTCCTTTTTGTTTTACCTTTTCCTCCATCCCTCCCTCCTTTCTCTTCATCTCTTACTTCTTTTGTCCTTTCCTCTGTTCCCCTCCCACCACCAGGAGGACTCTGTGTGTGTGTCGTGGGGAGTGCTCTGCAATGGGAACAGGGACAATTCTCCAACTTTGGGCAGTCGAGAGCCTGGGTGAGATAAGGGGCGTTAAAGCCCTTTGTAAAGGAGAAAGGGGAGTTTCATGGTGTTGAGCACCAAGGAATTCTAAACTTTGCTAAAACATCTAGTCTGCAGAAACCAGAAATGGTTGGGGCCACGTTGTAACCATTGTCTTTTTTAAAGCCCATTGAGGGATGTGAGTCCCACCCTTTTAGGTATCTGGGGTGCTGGGAGAAGAGAAGAGGTGCCTGTCTCCATTTTATGGCCTCAACAAACTAAGTGCTGTGCCCCAGTTCTTGTCAGAGATCCCTGAAAAAGAACGTCTTCCCATCCATTAACATACCTGGAAAGCTCCTGGAACTCCTTATTAAACAATCAGTTTGTCAGCACCTACAGGACAATTTGGTTCTTAGGACTAGTGAGCATGGACTTGTCAAGAACAAATCATTCCAAACCAATCCTAGCTCCTACTTTGGCAGGGTTACGGGCCTAGTGGAGGTGGGTAAACAGTAGATGTGATCCATCTTGGTGTTAATAAGGACATTCTCACAAGCAAACTAGGGAGATGTGGTCTAGATGCAATTAGTATAATATGTGTGCACAGATGGTTGAAAGCCCGCACTCCAACAGCCCAGAACCAAACACTCCTCCTCCTGGGCAGTGCGCTCTGACCTCTAATGGTCAGATGCTGCTTAGCACTGTCAGAGCAGCTTTTGCTGGGGGATTCTCCCAGCACTTTCCAATAGTGGGAAAGTATGAAATCCCCATTTGACTGCTGGGGACAGAGCCTAGAGCGGGGAGCAACTTACCCAAAGTCCCACAGGTCAATAGGAAACCAGCAATGGAACCCAGGAGTCCTGACTCCCAGTTCCCTGCTCCAGTCACTCCAGCGGAGCACACTCCCTGGTTGTAATTGCCAGCTATGGGAGGGAGTGTGCAGCAGTGGTTAGTGAAGGGGCCTGGAAATAAGGACTGCTGGGTCCCATCCCTGGCTCTGACACTTGGTGTGACCCTGAGCCAGTAGCTTCCCCACCCCAGGCCTGTTTCCCATCAGTAGGGTTGGGGTAGCAGCCCCTACAGACCAGGGGGGTTGGGAGGCTCCAGGAAGGTGTGTAAAGTGCCGGGATGTCAGGATCCCGGAGGTGCTGTCACCCCCGCATTAGGCCAGTGTTCTGCACCCCCTGCTGCTGGCTGAGTTTCTCTGTCCCTTGGCAATAAGATAGACTCTTGTTTTCACAGCCAGTCGATCGCCCAGTGCTATCCCCCTGCCTGCTGGCTGGGCAGGGTAACTCCTCAGGTCACCACCACCCTCTCCAGCCTGCCTTGGCTTTGGGGAGTGAGGAGGAGGGCGAGGGACGATACTGAACATCCTCCATCCATCGCTCCGTCAGCAGAGCAAGTGAGTGGCATTAGGGTTCCCCGTTGGCGTCCCCTGTCTGTCTGGGGAGAGGCAGAAAGAGGGGGAACTAATCTCTCCCAAAGGAGATTGGATTTGCAAACCGCCCCCAGGAGCCCCTCGCTCTCAGACCGGGGAGGGGCTTCTCCAGAGCCGTCTCCAGTGTGTTTGGAAAGGTCCCAGCAATGGGGCTCCCAACGCTTCCCTTGTGAGAGACCGTTCCCCAGGCTGAGCGTCTCTGAGCTGGGCCAGACCCTGTGAGCTGCTGAGCATGGAAATCAATGGGAAAGGCGGGGGTCCTGGCCTTGCTCTGCCTCGGGACTTTGACCTGGGGAATGGTTTCCCAGGAGAAGTCCAGACTCCTGGGTTCTGTTCCTTCTCTAGCCTGGGGGGGAGTGTGGCCTGGGACGGCAGGAGGGAGCTGCTTGTCCAAAGTGACTGAGCCCAGTGATGGAAAAGGAGGAGACTCCCCGGGCATTGCAGCCCCAGAGGTGACGAGGGGGAACGCTGGGAGCAGATCATGCAATGAACTCCTGCCAGTGCGTGTAGATTGCATTACATGCACCCCTGTGGGGGGAGGAGGAGCTGCTCTGGCTGGGGCAGGGATGGGGAGGGACCAAACAGGCTGGTTAGTGAGAGGCTGCCTTGACCCCAGACTCACGCCCGCTCCCCGCTCGGTTCCAGGGTGGCCAGGCTCCTGAGGATGTTCAGGAAGAAGGCTCTGCAGGTGGCCCCAGAGCCTGAGGGAAGCAGCTGCCATCTTCCCCGGGAGCAGAGCGGCCCCTCCGTCCCCACTGGCGGGGAAGGAGCTCCCGGCCAGGCCAGGAGGTGGAAGTGCCCAGTCTTCTGGCGGAGAAAACCCGCTCCCAGGGCAGGCGCCGAGGTGGGAGAGGCCAGGTCGAAATGGAGCTGGGCCAGGCTGCGTCTGGGCAGGCAGGACCCAGCGCAGGAGGGGAGCCGGGCAGAGTGACTCTGGGCCATGTTGTGTGGGCAGCAGCAGCCCCAGGAGCCCAGCCCTGATTCCCAGCAGGAGGCATCGCCCGGCCCGGTCAGTGAGGACCTTCCAGCCTCCCCAGGGCAGGAGGTGGAGGATCCCTGTCCCACCACCAGCAGCTCGGCCCGCTTCCCATGGGACAGCAGCAGTGCCTGGGACTCGGGCAGCAGCGAGGCCGATGGGCGCCGCAGCTTTGTTCCAGGTGAGGAGTCAGGCTGGGCTCAGGGAGAGGTGAGGGCGGGGCTGTGAACACCCTGGGCCCAGGCCCTCAATCAGTGCTATGGGGGCGGATCCCCAGCCCAGGGGTCTGGCCTGAGCCACATGAACCCCACTGACACTAGATGCTGCCACTTTGGTCCTCGGTGCTCCAGTTGGGGGAGGCACCTCCCAGGGAGTCCAGGACAGCGTGGGGGGGGTCTCTTTGCTATGGGCTCCTGCAGGAGTTGGGGGCTGAAGGCATCACTGAGACGGGGGAGTGTGGGGCCCGATCTGCCCTGGGTCCCGGAGGTGGGAAGGGGACACATTGCCCCAGCGTGCCCCTGTCCTTCCCCCGAGTGGCAGCAGGCGTCACCCTGTCCCCTTCTCTCCCTGGTGCAGGGACCGCCAGGGACTCAGGGGACGAGGAGGAGGAATGGGTGGACGTGGCCACAGAGGAGGCTGCTCTCAATAACAGCCGAGAGCAGCTCCAAGACGGAGAAAAGGTACAAACGTTCCCCAGCTGTGCTGGAACCGAGACTGTCCTGCCCCTTCCCAGCACCTGACCCCCTGCAGAGGGTCTTGTCCCTGATGATCCACCAGCCCTAATGGGGACCTTTCTCCTCCATGATCTGGGACCCCAGAGGTGGGGGTGTCTGTCACACACTAGCCGGGTCTCCTCCCCCCACAGGCACTGTCCCAGTTCCTGACCCTGCTTGTGGTGGAGTGGTGGGTGATTTGGACAATGGGCGGGTCCCCACTATCCCCCATTCAGGCCTGAGTCCTGCAGCTACTGTTTGGGGGCAGGGAGGTCCCTGGCTAACTGGCTCTCTCTCCCCTAACCCCACTCCTGGTGGGTGCAGGAGGAGGCCCAGCAGCTCGTGTTCCTGCACGCCATCCACCCCGCGTCTCGCTGCACAGCAGAGAGGGCAGGACACACTGGAGCCGCACTGCTGCAAGGCGGCTGTGGCGGAGAGGATTGTGGTGAGCGAGACACGGCGCCCAGAGGGAGGACAGAGACATGGGAGGGGCAGGGGTCTCCCCAGGCCAATGGATGGGGGATGGCTGGTGCTGGAGGGGCAGCTGAGGGCAGAGATTGCTGGGGCTGAAGACTGGGGAGAAGAGACGGGAGAAATTCAGAGAGTGGTCACTATTGGGCAGGAATCGGAGGAGTGGGGGGCAGGTGGGGGGATCCTGCTGGTTGTGTGGGGCCCTGGCTGTGTAATCTCCTCACTGGGAAGTGTCAGTGAGGCCCGAATCTCACACGCTCCTTTGGGTCTCACAGGAGCTCATTGAGGAGCTGCCTGATAACTCTCCACCCGGCGCCGTCCTCGCCAACTCCCTGATTGCTGTGGGCAACCTCAGGTACCGAGACCCGCCGGCCCGGTTCCCCTAACCCCAGTGCTGCTCAGGCCCAGGGCTGGGAGTCACTGCCCCTCCCACTCCCAGGTCACCGCCCAAGGGTGGCTCCTCTGGCAGAGGTGCGGGGAAGGTTCACTCTCTCCTGGCTGGGCTGTTCTTTTCACTCCAGTAACATTGCAACGGCTTTGCAATGGGGAGAGGCTCACACCCAGGATCAGATACAGGAGGGGCAGCAGGGTGCAGGGAACAGGGGCTATTCCTGCCCCGCCACTGTCTGTGTGAGAAACCTTGGCCTTGTCATTCCCTGGCTCGGTGCCTCAGTTTCCCTTCTTGCCAGCCTGTGCCTATTTCCCTGCAGTTTCACCTGCGTGTTGGTGCCAGTCCCATCCCCGTACTGCACAGTCTAATACCGGCTCCTCTCTCTTGCCAGCACCATGACACCTGCCCTGGAGCCAGAGCTGGAGACCCACCTCCTCCGAGCTGCCCTGCACGCCGTCTTCACCCTGGGCATGGAGAAGGACACCGCCCAAGTTCAGGTAGATCATGCTAAAGTCATGGATTGAAGAGCCAGCTGTCATCCTGCCATGAGTCCTTGCTAATTGCCTGCAGTGGGATGTGAAGGAGAGAGGCCAGGATATGTGTTTGGGGGTCTCACCAGTGCTTCCCAGAGACCCCACTTCCCATCCTGTGGCAAGTTTAGCCCCAGTTTCCCTAATTCTGACCCATGGCTCTCCCTTGCTTTCAGGATCTGCCTAGGGTCTTGCCAGACCTCCTGGACGCCATGCTGGGGAACCTGCTGGTAGAGTCCCCAGACACCGACAGGCTCCAGTACATCTTGGAGGTGAGCCCGATGAGAGGGGTGGGGGCAATTTTACCTTCACTCTTAGATCCATTTTCCAGTCTGTCCTCCTAGCCGGGCCCCCAGTGGGCATCCTTGGTCAGGGCAGTCAGTGCAATGCTTCCTTTCCCCACAGCACATTAACTACTGGATCATGTCCAGGGTGCCGCGAGAGAGAGCCAGGGCCGTTAAGAGCAGCACGGCCCTGCTCAGATTCACCATCACCCTCCCTGAGTTTGACATAAGTGACCTCTGACTGTGCTCCAGGTTCATGCCTCCCTGTCATCCTGGAGCAGCTGGGGAAGCAAGTCCTCATGGAGGGCCCTGTCCACAGCCCTGTGCTCCAGGCTTCCTTGGGGGCAGAGGAAATTAAGGGTCTGGCTCTAGCTCCTATCCTCTAGCATCTCCTGCAGAGGGGCTGAGGGGAAGGAGAGTCCTGGCCCGGGGGGACTGGGAGCTAACAGGAAAATGCTGATGGAGTCCCCTCTCCCTCTCCCGTCCATTAGAACTCAGCGGAATTCCCCAGGATGGGTCACCACATGGCACAGCTGGCTCTGTCCGTCAGTGACCCAGCCAAGGACATCAGCCGGCAGGCCAGGGAGGGGCTTTACCGGCTCTACCAGCTGCTGCTGCACCAGAGGGGTAAGGAACCCAGCTGGGAAATGGCACCCGCTAGAAGAGTGAGACTGGGACCCCAGCCAATTTCTCCGAGACTGACCCCGGCTGGAGGATGAGTCTCTCTATCACTTTCTGTGTTCCACACCACGCCCTGCAATTCTGTTGGGCCAGGCACGCAGCGAGGACTCTGCCCACTGTGCAGCCACCAATGGGATTGGAAGGACACAAGCCCTGCAACCAGAAGGACAAATGTGTGTGTCTCTCTCTCCCTGTCACCTACTCCCTCCTGGGGGAAACCCAGCAGCTGATGGGGGAAAAGATGAGCAGCTGCATTAGCCTCAGGAGATTGGGGCGGGGCCCAGGCCTCATTCCCATCCTGTGGCCATTCGCTGGCCTGGCACAAGGAGCCTGGTGGGGAATGAAAGGGAGAGCAGGTGCTCCTGGGAAGGGAGATGAATTCACCTCCATGAGCAGGAGCGAGCTAGCTTGTCCCCGGAGCAGCTCCACCCAGCTCTTTAGCCAGGTTAATTAATGACCAGCTTTGCTTTATCCCAGACTTACGTTCTTAGGACAGGGTGCTATCGCTCTTGGGAAGGGCAGGAGAGTCCCCCAAGTGCCCTCTGCGAGACTCTCCTGTCCCACAGGGCCGCACCCAATTCCTAGTGGTCTGGTGTCTGTGTCACCCGAGCCACCACCCAGAGTTGCTCCCATAACTGGCAGCCTGGGAGGCCAAGGACTGACGGGTGATGGCGTCTGACCAGGCAGGGCTGAGGCACATGGGCAGGGGACGCTTGTCCTGCTGCTGGCAAGGCTGGACCCCTTCTGGAGAGAACAGGAGGATTCAGTCAGCAGTAGGGTTACCATGTCTAATAAATAAAAAAAGAGGACCCTCCACGGGCCCTGACCCCGCCCATTTCCCCACCCCCTAGCCCCGCCCCAACTCCGCCCCTTCCCCGCCCTAACTCAGCCCCCTCCTCCCTCCCACTCCCAGCTATGGGGAAAGGGCTGCCCCAGCGCTACCGGCTTCACGGTTTGCCGGGCAGCCCCCAGACTCTGCGCCCCCGACTGGCGCTTCCTCAGCGCAGCTGGAGCCCGGGAAGGGAAGTGCCGGGCTGGCGGCTGGGGGTCCGGAGGCAGGGGGGGCTGCCCGAAGCCGGTAGCGCTGGCTCGGGCAGCTCGGCTCTTAAAGTCTGAGAGGGGAGGAGCGGAGCAGATCAGAGCAGCCGCGGGAGGGGAAGTGCCCGGCCGGCATTTTCCCGGACATGTTTGGCTTTTTGGCAATTCCCCCCGGACAGGCGTTTGATTGCCGAAAAGCAGGACATGTCCGGGAAAAACCGGACGTATGGTAACCCTAGTCAGCAGGGGCTGCCGATCCGTCCCATTCACCAGGGCTGCCATCCTGCGGCTTCAGCATTAGTGGCTGGGGTGACTTGGGGAAAGGTCTCAACCTCCCCACATCCCACTTCACTGCTGCCAGAATCCCTCCTGCTCCCCCCGCTACAGTCCCCTCCCTACCCAACCTGGGTGGGGCTGGAGGAGTGGGGTCTGAGAACTTGAGCTGTGGATTGGAGGTGGAACAGCTGTCAGGGGCACTGAGGGGGAAGTGGCAGGAGCTCCCCGTACAAGGAGGGGGGTTGCCACTGGAGGTCACTAGGAAGGACAACAAGACTCCATCCTGGGAATCAGGAGGGGGAATCCATCCCTCAGAGGTGGGCAGGGGCTGGGTGGAAATGCTGCTGATTCCAGGGGCCGTTAATCCCCCCTGATTCCTCGGAGGCGTCTGAGTCTCAGACAGGTTCTCGTTCCCTTGCAGCAGGACGACGACATGGCCAATGTGATGCGCCAGCTCCGTATCATGCGGCACTTGCGCCAGGTGCCCGAGGCGCTGCAGGGCCTGTGCCTCTGAGGCCACCAGCAACTCCCGCTCTCTGCTGCAGGTACTGCTCTGGCTCTCTGTAAATGGGGAGCTAGTGGAAGGGGAAATGGAGCCCCCTGGCACTCACAGAAACCCTCTCCCCTCTCTGTGGAGCAGGGTCCTTTCCTCTGCCCCCAAATTCCTTCATCTGGGACAGGAGCTCTTTCCCTCACACCCATTCCCCTCCCCCCTTTCCTTGATCTACCCCCATCCCATTCCCCCTGCGCCCAGGCAGAGCTCTGCCTGCCCCATATGGTGCAGAAAGGCCTGTGATATGCAGGGGGTCAGATTAGATGCTCTAACGGTCTCTTCTGCCCATAAAGTCTACTCATTTCTGAGAAACCGAGTGTAGCATTGGGAGCAGCCTCTGCTGTTTTACTGTCTAACCGGCTTGCTTCCTAGAATGAACACTCATTGAGCGGGGTGATCCACAGAGAGTAGCTCTGTGACATACTGGTGGAGGGTCTGCAAGGTCCATGGCCACCCCAGCCACCTCCACCTTGCCTGCCTCATGGGGGTTTGTGTCAGAGGACACCTTCTCCTTCTCCTTTCTTTCTAACTTCTTAGGGCCCTGGCCCCTCGTTCAGCCACTCAGCAATTTCCTAAGCAGGCCGTGTCTTTTGATGTGGCCTGCTTCTCTGCCCCCAAAACAAAGAACTCTTGCTCCCATCTTGGCATTAGGCCACGCTTGTACACTTTCTCATGCCCTTCTCCCTGGGCTAACCTTCTCAGCACAGCCCAGGCATGCTCTCCTTCTCTGCTCTTTTTGTCCATGGGCATAGCAGACCCTGGGTTGATTTCCCTTTGCAGGATCTCTCACAGGTATTGCTGCTGCTGCATCTGTAGCTCCACCTGCACTTCCTTCTGCGTCTGTTGGTTTTCTAGGAGCTGCTGGAGAAACCCCTAGATCTGCTTTGGCTGCTTAGCCAGTCCCTGGAACTGAAGTGGGAAATCCAGCGACCAGCTTGGTCCCTTGATACACCTGCTTGGGGGAGGGATAGCTCAGTGGTTTGAGCATTGGCCTGCTACACGCGGGGTTGTGAGCTCAATCCTTGAGGGGGCCATTTAGGGATCAGGGCAAAAAATTGTCTGGGGATTGGTCCTGCTTTTAGCAGGGGATTGGACTAGATGACCTCCGGAGGTCCCTTCCAACCCTGATATTCTATGATTCCTTCAGCAACCAAGACTTCCCTCACGGATCACAGGGGGAACTCAATCCTGCCAACTATGCTAATCATAAATGAATCTACTCATCGTTAGGTGCCCCCCGGCGGCCAGGCATGGCATCACAGCCCTCTCGCTGGGCTAGCGTCCCCCATCCATGGTCGCTCCAGCACCACGGCAGTTTCTCTGCCTGGTAACTCCGGCCAGGTCACCACCTTTAGTCCACCCTTCTGCGGCCCAGCTTGCCTCACACTAAAAGTCCAAAGAGGTCTTTCCACAGACAGAAGTCCTTCTGCCATCGCTGGGGCACTTGCTCAGCCTGTAGCCCCTTTGCTGGGCTTGGGAACCCTCTCCAGGTGCGTGTACGCCGCCTCCTCTGGGGCCGGTAGGGGAACCCAGTCCCACCCTGACATTGATAGCAGCCCAGGGCCCTGGACCCAACAGCTAGGTCTGCACCTTTCTCTTTGCTGCACTTTTCCAACCTCTCTTCTCAAGTTCCCCTCCAGGCTTTCCTTGCTGCTCTGAACTTCCTACCTCGTTCTCAATCCTGTTGCTACCCCAGCTGGGCTGTATCACCACTGAAGTCTGGCTCTTTAGGGGGGCGGATATGGTGCCTCTCAGTTCGGGCTCATTCTGTAATCAGCTTTCTGTGAGTGCCAGGGGGCTCCATTTCCCCTTCCACTAGCTCCCAATTTACAGAGAGCGAGAGCAGTACCTGCAGCAGGGAGCGGGAGTTGCTGGTGGCCTCAGAGGCACAGGCCCTGCAGCGCCTCAGGAACCTGGCGCAAGTGCCGCATGATACGGAGCTGGTGCATCACATTGGCCGTGACGTCCTCCTGCTGCAAGGGAACGAGAACCTGTCTGAGACTCAGACGCCTCCGAGGAATCAGGGGGGATTAACGGCCCCTGGAACCAGCAGCATTTCCACCCAGCCCCTGCCCATCTCTGAGGGATGGATTCCCCCTCCTGACCCCCAGGATGGAGTCTTGTTGTCCTTCCTAGTGACCTCCAGTGGCAACCCCCCTCCTTGTACGGGGAGCTCCTGCCACTTCCCCCGTCAGTGCCCCTGACAGCTGTTCCACCTCCAATCCACAGCTCAAGTTCTCAGACCCCTCTCCTCCAGCCCCACCCAGGTTGGGTAGGGAGGGAACTGTAGCGGGGGGTCAGGAGGGATTCTGGCAGCAGTGAAGTGGGATGTGGGGAGGTTGAGACCTTTCCCCAAGTCACCCCAGCCACTAATGCTGAAGCCGCAGGATGGCAGCCCTGGTGAATGGGACGGATCGGCAGCCCCTGCTGACTGAATCCTCCTGTTCTCTCCAGCAGGGCCGGCTTTAGGAAGGGCGGGGCCCAATTCGAACATTTTTGGCGGGGCCCCGGCAGGGATGACTAACAAAAAAAATAATGGGAAAAAAAGCCTTTAATTTCTTCCATGTATTATTTACTTTCCATAACTATATAAAAAATAAAATGATATATTCTGTACATTGCATCATATATGCTGTTGATCGGTTATTAATGAGCTCCATTTCACGTGTCTGGGTCGCCGCCACTCCCTGGGGGTGTGCTAGGGTGACCAGATGTCCTGATTTTATAGGGACAGTCCCGATTTTTGGGTCTTTTTCTTATAGGATCCTATTATCCCCCACCCCCTGTCCCGATTTTTCACACTTGCTGTCTGGTCACCCTAGTGGTGTGCACATGTGTGGGTCCCAGCTGCTCCCTGCCCCCCTCATTGAAGCAGGTGTGCAGGGTGACTGCCCTGGGAACTGCAGGGCACCAGTGGACATGGGGCTGGCTGGAGGCAGGGCAGGGGCTCACTGGAGGTAGGGTCTGGCTGCAGGCAGGGCAAGGGGTGCGGGGCTGGCTGGAGACAGGGGTGTGTGGGGCTGGCTGGCTTTGGGCAGGGCCGCAGGGGGGTGCGGCAGGGGTTGCCTGGAGACAGGGCAGGGGGTGCGGCAGAGGCTGGCTGTGGGCAGGGGGTGCAGGGCTGGCTGCAGGCAGGGCAGGGGGGCAGGGCTGGTGCGGGCAGAACAGGGGTGGCGGGGCTAGAGGTAGGGCAGGGGTGCAGCAGGGGCTGGCTGCGGACAGGGGGTGCAGGGCTGGCTGGAGACAGGGCTGGCTGCCTGCAGGGCAGGGGGTGCGGGCTGGTGCGGGGACGGGGTGCAGCAGAGGCAGCTTTAAATAGCCCCCGAGCCCCCCGCTATCCCAGGGCTCTGGGGGCTATTTAAAGGGCCCAGGGCTCCCCTGCTTCTACCGCCCCGGCCCTTTAAATAGCCGCAGGAGCCCTGGGGAAGCAGCGGGGCTCCAGTGGCTATTTAAAGGGCCGGGGCGGTAGAGGCAGCGGGAGTCCCGGACTTTTTAAATAGCCCCCAGAGCCCCACAGCCCTACCCCAGGGCTCCAGCAGTGGGGGTCTGGTGGCAATTTAAAGGGCCTGGGGCTCCGGCCCCTGCTGGGAGCCCTAGGTCCTTTAAATTGCCCCCTGGGGAAGCCGGACCACCCTGGTACAGCCACAGAGCCGCAGGGAGGGGAACCCTGAGGTGTGGGGGCTGGGTGGGTACTGGGAGTTCCTCCTGAAGGGACGGGGGTTGGCCAAGGTCACTCAGCCCCGGGGTGTGGGAGGGGGACAGGCTGAGGGCACTCAGAGCCCCAGGAAGTGGGGGGGGGGCGCTGAGGGGAGGGACTGGCCAGGGGCACTCAGAGCTCGGGGGAGGGGCTGTCCGGGGGGGAGGGCACTCACAGCCCCAGGAGGTGTGGGGGGAGGAGCACACAGGATTTCAGGAATTCCCTGGCAGTGAAGAGCTGCTGGCGGCAGGGAGGAGCCAGCCGTGACAATCCCCACTTGGGATCCCTGGCTGGGCTAGAGGGTATGGGGGCCCGTGGCCAAGCTGCAGCGGAAGGTGACCTGAAGAAAATGCCTCGGCCTCCAGCTAGGAAGGGCCTGGGCCAGACAATGACCCACCACGCAGTGTCCCAGCTCCCTGCCCCACACCTGTGGGGCACGGCCCCTCCTCTGTAGGGAGGTTGGCATGTACCTTAGTGCTGCTTCCTCCATCCCCAAAGGCCTCTCCCAGCCACTCTCTGGCAACCCCTGCCGTTCAGTATGCACATTACCCTGCTGTGACATACCGGGGGGGGGGAACCCCTCGGGGTTGGGGGGGCTGTCACACAGCTGGGCAATTTTACCCGGCTGGGCAGGAGTGACTGTCTCTCTGGAGCTGGAAAAAGCAACAGAGGGTCCTGTGGCACCTTTGAGACTAACAGAAGTACTGGGAGCATAAGCTTTCGTGGGTAAGAACCTCACTTCTTCAGATGCAAGTCTTGCATCTGAAGAAGTGAGGTTCTTACCCACGAAAGCTTATGCTCCCAGTACTTCTGTTAGTCTCAAAGGTGCCACAGGACCCTCTGTTGCTTTTTACAGATTCAGACTAACACGGCTACCCCTCTGATCTCTGGAGCTGGGGTCTCAGCCAAGGTGTCTCTCTGCCCTTCCCCCCAGTAGCGCCCCACATTGAGTTCCAGCCCCACATTCACACCCACAAGTGCTGGTGGGTTCCAATCCCAGCTGAACACGCCCACCCGGCCCTAGTGCAGAGCAGAAGGGCCCAGCGCTTCCCCACAGACCCTCTGGCTCTCCGAGCCCGCTCTTACCCATCACCGCAGCACGTCTGGCCCATGCTGAACGCTGCTGCTCTGTGCAGAGAGGCTGGCACTTCTCGCTTCTGCCGTACGAGGGGCAGGTGCTGCTACCGACTGCTCCCCCTAACCCCCGCCCTGCTGCGTTCTGGGGATGCTGCTCTGTTGTGGAGCTCTCAGGTGTCTTGAACTGGAATTTGTTTGGAGAGAAACTGCTAAGGAGCCTTATCAGCCCCGAGCAGAGAGTACCTGGGAGCCTGCCTGGGTCGGGCGGGTCTGGTACAGCCTCCCGCCAGATAAGGCTCTTCCCTGGACCTGCCACCCATTGGAATCTGGAACGATTCCCTCCGAGGTAACACCCGGGGCAGCCAGGGCAGGGCAGGGCACGGCCTGCTCCCCGGGAGCGTTAGGGCTTTCAGGAGTCAGAGGTGCCAGCGGAGCAGGTTGTACGTTAAAGCAGCGAAGGCAGTTGGGGGGCAGAGGAATTGGGTGCTTTGCCATTGCACTTGATCAGCTCAATTTGAAAATTCTTTCAAAGGAAATCCAGATGTATACATCTGACTGGGGTACATGTACACACATACACACGCACACTCACATGTGCACACACTCATGTGCACATACACGTACACGCATACATACACACATGTACACATACACATATGTACAGATGTACACATACACGCACACACGCTGTCCCTGGAGCGCCCCAGGATGCGACTGACGGGGTGGCTGGCTATTATGGAGGCAGAAGGGGGTTGGGAGAAAATAATCAAGAAGAACTTTTGCTGAAAATGCAAACCTAAGCTGGAAATCTGTGCAGGGCTGGGTCAGCGAAAATGATCTTTTGAGCTGTTCTTATTAACCGTGGTCCTGTACTTCCTGGTTTGCGTTGGACCCAGGCAGGAGACTGGGCTGCTCTGAGCTGTAGAAGCCATTGGAATGAGCCAGGTCGGAATGAGCCAGGCCCTCAGAGCCTTCTGTCACCAATCGCCCCAGCAGTCACTGATCCACACCAAACCACGTCCTTCCAGTCAGGCAGTTTCATATGCACACGTCAAACCCTTGGTTTGCCACTCAGACACCACGGTGATGGGCACAGTAAGGACCGAGAGACGCTAAACAGGCAGACAGACAAGGAAATAGTGGCCCTGCCTACAGGTGTGTGTGTGGTGCAAACGGATGAACACCAGTTGCTGGCTGAAGGCACAACCTTAATTCCTGCATCTCCTGTCTGTCAGCTATCGTTCGCTTGGCAGCCTGAGCTCCGATTTCTAACGCAGCGTTTTGCTCTGGCCTATTGTGGTTCTCATGTCTGGGGGCGCCTTGGCCCCTGGTATCAGGAGCGGTGCTAAGGAGGCTGCTTTTCAAAGGTCCTTAAGTAGGGTTGCCAACTTTCTACTTGCACAAAACCAAATGCCCTTGACCCAACCCCTTTCATTCCCTTCCCCAAGGCCCCACCCTCACTCACTCCAGCCCAGCCCACCTCTCTCAGTCGTTCGCTCTCACACCCTCACTCACTTTCACTGGGTTGGAGCTGGGGGTTGGCGTGCAGGGAGGGGTGAGGGCTCCGGTGGGGATGCGGGCTCTGGGATTGGGCTGGAGATTAGGGGGTTGGGGTGCCAGAGGGGGATCCGGGCTGGGACAGAGGGTTGGGGTGCGGACTCTGGGAGGGAGTTTGGGTGCGGGAGGGGGCTCAGGGCTGGGGTAGGGGATTGGGGTGGGGGTGTGGGGTCTGGGAGGGATTAGGGTACAGCAGGGGGTTCCGACCTGGGGCAGGGGGTTGGGGTGCCGGGTGTGAGGTCTGGGAGGGAATTTGGGTGTGGGAGGGGGTTCCGACCTGGGGCAGGGTTTCTGGGTGCGAGCTCCGGCCAGGCGGCGCTTACCTCAGCCAGCTCTTGGTCAATGGCACACCGGTGCTAATGCAGGCTCCTGACCCCTGGTCTCCCTCCGCTGGCAGGCTCTGAGCAAGGCCTGCCCAGAGAACATGGATGACGAGCTCTCGATCCTGCTGACAGCACCCCCCAGCACAGACAAACTCCAGCACATCTTGGAGGTGAGCAGAATGGGGAGGGGCCGCAGGGGTTTTACCTTAGCCCTGGGGACTCCTAGAAAGAAGAGACTGGAAAATCCATATTTCTATTGGATCCTTCCGAGTATGCATTGGTGATATAAACTCACTGGGTGACCTTGGGGTAACTCACTTCCCCCTTACGGCATCAGTCTTCTCCACTATCAAATCTACACTGGGGAAGAAGGACAGAAGCCCCGACAATCACCTTCACCTCTGGGTGTCTGGTCCTGGGAGCCGAAACCAACTGGACTATCTGCCCCATCTCCTAAACTGCCCTGTCTTTCCCTCCTAGGGCCTTGTCCTTAGTGCTCAGCCTGGCCCCTTCCCAGCTTGTCCCTGACCTTTAAAGGACGCTCCAAGCCCCTCCCATGCCTGCTTCCCTTGGGGTCTCTCTCCTGGCTGAGTACAGGCTGCCCTTCTATCTCTCAGCAGGCCTGGTGTGACAATGCGGTTCTGGCGGAACCCAATTGAGAGTGCCAACTCAGGACAAATTGCTCAAATAGGGCAGTTACAGCCCAAGGCTGGGGGTTTTTCCACCTCTAAGGCAAACCAAACCAGCCAGACTAAGAGGACTTCGGTCTCACCCCACTGGCTAACCGCAAGTCTCACAAGCAATCTCCTTAGACACTCCAGTTTCCCAGTATTACCACCAGTGCCACTCGTTATGGGGACAAATGGTTATGAAAACCAATACCCCAGTAAAAGAAAAAGGTTCTCCTGATCCCAAAGGACCAAGCCCCAAACCCAGGTCAATATACAAATCACATCTTACCCACAAATCACGCTGTTGCCAATCCTTCAGAATCTAAAATCTAAAGGTTTATTCATAAAAGGAAAAAGATAGAGATGAGCGTTAGAATTGGTTAAATGGAATCAATTACATACAGTAATGGCAAAGTTCTTGGTTCAGGCTTGCAGCAGCAATGGAATAAACTGCAGGTTCAAATCAAGTCTCTGGAATACATCCCCCGCTGGGATGGGTCCTCAGTCCTTTGTTCAAAGCTTCAGCTTGTAGCAAAGTTCCTCCAGAGGTATGAAGCAGGATTGAAGACAAGATGGAGATGAGGCATCAGCCTTATATAGTCTTTTCCAGGTGTAAGAACACCTCTTTGTTCTTACTGTGGAAAATTACAGCAAAATGGAGTCTGGAGTCACATGGGCAAGTTCCTGCATACTTTGCTGAGTCTCAAGGCATATTTGCCTTCTCTCAATGGGTCCATTGTATAGCTGATGGTCCTTAATGGGCCATCAAGCAGGCTCGGCAGAGCTAACACCAGTTTGTCTGGGATGTCACCCAGCAGCATAGCATAAGTTTGAAATACAGACAGTATAGAGCCAATATTCATAACTTCAACTACAAAAGTAATACACACATATAGACAGCATAATCATAACCAGTAAACCATAATCTTGTCTTAGACACCCCATTTGACCCCCTTTATACAAGATTTGCGTGCCACTACAGGACCTCGGTTGCAACAATGATCTATATGGTCCCAGATTATATCAATAACGTCACACCTGGGTCCTAGTCACAGGCTGAGTCTTGTCACGTGACCCCCACACTTATTCCCTTCACCCTAGGGACCTGCATCACCTCGGCCAGGTGCAGTTGAGCTCCAACCCCTTTCCTGGCCATCTCACCCTGGGACAGGTTGAAACTGGTAACCTGTGGGTAACAGTAACTGGTTGCTCCCAAAGGTGCTGAAGACACAATGGAAGAGGAAATCCTTTGGCCTGGATTGAAATTATTCCGACTGAAAGTGAATGAGAGAAAATAGGTCCAGAGTTCTCTTCCTAGCAGCAGAAAATGTAGCGATTGATAGAGGTTCAGGTCAGAAAGGACCATTATGTGCATCTAGTCGCCCCTCCTGTACAACTCAGGGCTAGAATGTGACCACGTGGTTCCTTCAGCCAACCATAGCATGGGACTGAGTCAGAGCACGTCTTTTGGAACGACATCCATATGTAGGAGAGCCAGCTGGCTACCAGAAAATCTCTCTTCTGCAGTGACGTGGGGTTAAGGGACACGGGGGAAAAGACATGGCGGCTGTGACTAAACTTAGAGCAGCAAGGCCAGGAAAACCAGGGTTAGGTCCCAGGCCTGGCTATCAGATCTGCTGTTTTCTATTCCTGGCTTTGGGACCATGAGCGAGTCTCTGCACCGCTGGGTGCCTCGGTTTCCCCAGCTATCAAATGGAGCTAATCAAGGTTTTGTTTCTTCTCCCCATTTTACAGGGTGGGAAACCGAGACACAGTTGGGACCTGTCTACACTACAGGTCTGTCGTGCGTTTGTAATCTGCTGACCCCCACATGTTGTTCAGAGCCTATGGACAACACAGCTCCTAAAGGTACGTTTGTTCTGTGCTTATCCCCTCTGTACCAGCAGGGCTGGACAGCATTTCTCACTGTGATGTGGGGAGCAGGTCCTGGGTACTAAGGGTCTGAAGAAGCTCTCAAGGACTAATTTTTTAAAATAATTGTTATCAATGAATTGGGAGAAAACATACAATCACTGCGGATAAGATTGAGGGGTGACAAAATACAGGCAGAGTGGTAATTCCTGATGGGGAGAGGGCAGTGATACAGAGTGATCTGGCTCATTCGGCCAGCTGGACCCATTCAAAGAAAACAAGTTTGAGCAGAGCCCAATGCAAGGTCCTATACGTGGCAACAAGGCACGCCGGCCACACCTCCAGAATGGGGACGTGGATCCAGGAAAGCAGTGACTCTGAAAAGGATTTAGGGGCCAGAGTGGAGAAGCCACTCAACATGAGCTCCCAGTGTGATGCTGTGGTGAACAGGGCTAAAGCCATCATTAGACGTAGGAGCAGAGCTGTGAGTAGGATAGGGAGGTGACACAGCAGCAGTGAGACTGCTATTGGAATACTGCCTCCAGTCTTGGTGTCCTCCTTTGAAAAAGATGGTCCTAGAAATTGGAGCTGGGGCAGCAAAGAGCCATGAAATGTTCTGAGGGCTGGAGAAAAATGCCTTCTAGTGAGCTATGGAAAGAGCTCAACCTGTTTAGCTTATCAAAAGAAGATTGAAGGGGACTTCATTGAAGTGTTGAAGTGCCTTAATGGAGAGAAAATACTGGGTATTAAAGGGCTCTCTAGTCTAGCAGAGAAAGGCAGAACAAGACCCAGTGGCTGGAAGGTGAAAAGAGACAAATTCCTATGACAGATAAGGCACAAATATTCAACAGCGAGGATGATTGACCACAGGAAGAAGCTACCAAGGAAAGTGGTGGATTCTCCATCTCTTGATGTCATTAATAAAGACTAGATGCCTTTCCGGAATGTGTTTGCCCCAAAAGTAGCTATTGTGGTAGACAGGAGGCCTGTGATATGCAGGGGGTCAGATTAGATGCTCTAACGGTCTCTGCTGCCCATAAAGTCTACTCATTTCTGAGAAACCGAGTGTAGCATTGGGAGCAGCTTGTGATGTTTTACTGTCTAGCCGGCTTGCTTTCTAGAATGAACACTCATTGAGTGGGGTGATCCACAGGGAGTAGCTCAAACCTCCAAAGTGTCAGCCCTGTGGCAGGACATTAGCACTGCAGGGGAGGGGTGGGTGTGGCAGTGACATCACAAAGGCCTTTCATGTCCTATCATGTTTACTCAGATCAGATTAGGACATAATAGAATGGCTGAAATAGTCTATTTTATTTGTATTTTATTATGTTGCAATTGTTAAGAGCAGCAACTACTTAGCTCAGACTGAAACATCTCATCTAATTTTTGAGATCTAAGTGTCTCCTCTTTGTGTAGCTCAAACCTCCAAAGTGTCTGCCCTGTGGCAGGACATTAGCACTGCAGGGGAGGAGTGGGTGTGGCAGTGACATCACAAAGGCCTTTTGCAGGAACTCAGCCTATTGGTCAAAGGTGCTGGGGAGGTGGTGACCTCACAGAGAGATGCTGACATCAGCCAGGCAGGACAGGGGCGCAGGGCCAGGGAAACCTCAGAGTCCCCTGTAGCTTTGCTTCAGCAAGTCTCCTTCTCGAGGTCTCTCTTTGAGGACTGAGAGAGTATTAGGGGTCACGTACGTGAGCGCCAGGAGGAACCTCTTTTGAGTTTTCTCCTTTATTTTTCCTGATTTCACTAGAAAACTGACGTCCCTGTTTAGAAGGTAAGAGCCTCCGAGAGGTTTGGAACCTGTTCAGTCTGATGCATCTGGCGCCAGCTGAATTTTAGGCATGGAAAACACTAGCTTAAGGTGGCCGAATTTTATTCCCCACCTGGGATTTTGTCCCTTAAAATCACTGGGGACATTAGGGTTTGTCCTTTTTCTTTTACCTTTTCCTCCATCCCTCCATCCTTTCTCTTCATCTCTTACTTCTTTTGTCCTTTCCCCGTTCCCCTCCCACCACCAGGAGGGGGGGGGGGGTCTGTGTCGTAGGGGGTGCTCTACAACTCCCATTGTGGGAGGTCCACCGAAAAATGTGGCGTTGAAATAGTGCTCAGACAGTGATCCCCAGCGGTGACCTGGGCCATCCTTTGGGCTCTCTGGTGAGAACCCTCATCCTCCCGCCCCTCAGTCGCTACCCTGATTGGCTGAGCAGGGGGTTATTGACAGGGAGGAGACTCAGGTCCCTGTTGTTTTCTTTTAAGACCAAGTAAATAGTCATAACCAGTCATATGTTCAACAAATTTTGCTGCTTCTCTGCAGTTCATTATTTTCTCTACCATTCCAGTTCTCCTAAAATACTTGCTGAATAATTACTATGAACTCTTGCTGGTCTGGAACTCACTTGAGAACACTTTATTCAGGTCATTCAATGTCTGAAATTCAAGATCCGATGGTTAGTTTGAAAATCAGGGCTCTTGGGTCCTATTCCCAACTCTGCCACGGACTGGCTGTGTGACCTAAGACAAGTCAATTCTCCTTTCTCAGCCTTAGCTTCTCCCTCTTTCAAGTAGGGATAACAATCCGCTCCTACCTACCTCCCGACAGGTGGAGGATGGGGATCTATTGGAGAGTGTCACTAGGAGCAGTGCATAAGATGAGGTGTCCTATCATGTTTACTCAGATCAGATTAGGACATAATAGAATGGCTGAAATAGTCTATTTTATTTGTATTTTATTATGTTGCAATTGTTAAGAGCAGCAACTACTTAGCTCAGACTGAAACATCTTATCTAATTTTTGAGATCTAAGTGTCTCCTCTTTGTGTGCGACGAGACAAACACGTACTCCTGTTCTTTTTGTGACACAGAAGATGCTTTTGTTTTGCAACAAAATATTTTTGCAAAGAATTTTCATGCCACTTGATATGATTTCAAGAAACAAAGTGGTTTAGTTTGAATGGGATTTTCGGACAGAAACGGTTTCAATGAAATTTCCCCACCATCTCGATTTCTGGGCTCTATCCCTGTCTTTGGGGGGTTTGCTGTCTGTTAGAACAGGAGTCTGATTTGGATAGGGATAGAGACCTCTTTAATGTTTTTAATGAAGTAAATACTAATGGGAATTGTGTGATCATGGGAGACTTTAACTTCCCAGATATAGACTGGAGGACAAGTGCTAGTAATATAATAGGGCTCAGATTTTCCTAGATGTGATAGCTGATGGATTCCTTCACCAAGTAGTTGAAGAACCAACAAGAGGGGATGCCATTTTAGATTTGGTGTGGGTAGTGAGGATCTCTTAGAAGAAATGGTTGTAGGGGACAGCCTTGGTTTGAGCGATCATGAGCTAATTCAGTTTAAACTAAATGGAAGGGTAATGGAAGGGTAAGCAAAAATAGATCTGTGACTAGGGTTTTTGATTTCAAAAGGGCTAACTTTAAAAAATTAAGGAAATTAGATAGGGAAGTGGATTGGACTGAAGAACTTGTGGATCTAAAGGTGGAGAAGGCCTGGAATTACTTCAAGTCAAAGTTGCAGAAACTATCAGAAGCCTGCATCCCAAGAAAGGGGGGGAAATTCTTAGGCAGGAGTTGTAGACCAAGTTGGATGAGCAAGCATCTCAGAGAGATGATTAAGAAAAAGCAGAAATCCTACAAGGTGTGGAAGATGGGAGTGATCAGCAAGGAAAGCTACCTTACTGAGGTCAGAAAATGTAGGGACAAAGTGAGAAAGGCCGAAAGCCATGTAGAGTTGGACCTTGCAAAGGGAATTCAAACCAATAGTAAAAGGTGTGACAGGTTCTATAGCCATATAAATAAGAAAACAAAGAAAGAAGTGGGACCGCTAAACACTGAGGATGGAGTGGAGGTTAAGGATAATCTAGGCATGGCCCAATATCTAAACAAATACTTTGCCTCAGTCTTTAAGAGGCTAATGAGGAGCTTAGAGATAATGGTAGGATGACAAATGGGAATGAGGATATGGAGGTAGATATTACCACATCTGAGTTAGAAGCCAAACTCGAACAGTTTAGTGGGACTAAATCGGGGGTCCCAGATAATCTTCATCCAAGAATATTAAAGGAACTGGCATATGAAATTGCAAGCCCATTAGCAAAAAATGTTAATGAATCAGTAAACTCAGGGGTTGTTCCGTATGACTGGAGAATTGCTAACATAGTTCCTAGCTTTAAGAAAGGGGAAAAAAGTGATCTGGGTAACTACAGGCCTGTTAGTTTGACATCTGTAGTATGCAAGGTCTCAGAAAATGTTTTGAAGGAGAAAGTAGTTAAGGACATTGAGGTCAATGGTAATTGGGACATAATACAACATGGCTTTACAAAAGGTAGAGCGTGCCAAACCAACCTGATCTCCTTCTTTGAGAAGGTCACAGATTTTTTAGACAAAGGAAACGCAGTGGATCTAATTTACCTCGATTTCAGTAAGGCATTTGATACGGTTCCACATGGGGAATTATTAGCTAAATTGGAAAAGATGAGGATCAATATGAAAATTGAAAGGTGGATAAGGAATTGGTTAAAGGGGAGACTACAACGGGTCGTACTGAAAGGTGAACTGTCAGGCTGGAGGGAGGTTATAGTGGAGTTCTTATATTATGGGAACAAGTAAATAACTTTTCCTTATTCACTTTCTTCACATCACTCATGATTTCATATACCTCTATCATATCCCCCAATAGTCTCCTCTTTTCCAAGCTGAAAAGTCCTAGCCTCTTTAATCTCTCCTCATATGGGACCCCTTCCAAACCTCTAATCATTTTAATTGCCCTTCTCTGAACCTTTTCTAATGCCAGTATATATTTTTTTGAGATGAGGAGACCACATCTGTACACAGTATTCAAGATGTGGGTGTACCATGGATTTATATAAGGGCAATAAGATATTCTCCGTCTTATTCTCTATCCCCTTTTTAATGATTCCTAACATCCTGTTTGCTTTTTTGACTGCCGCTGCACACTGCGTGGAAGTCTTCAGAGAACTATCCACGATGACTCCAAGATCTTTTTCCTGATTCGTTGTAGCTAAATTAGCCCCCATCATATTGTATGTATAGTTGGGGTTATTTTTCCCAATGTGCATTACTTTACGTTGTCCACATTAAATTTCATTTGCCATTTTGTTGCCCAATCACTTAGTTTTGGGAGATCTTTTTGAAGTTCTTCACAGTCTGCTTTGGTCTTAACTATCTTGAGCACTTTAGTATCATCTGCAAACTTTGCCACCTCACTTTTTACCCCTTTCTCCAGATCATTTATGAATAAGTTGAATAGCATTGGTCCTAGGACTGACCCTTGGGGAACACCACTAGTTACCCCTCTCCATTCTGAAAATTTACCATTTATTCCTACCCTTTGTTCCCTGTCTTTTAACCAGTTCTCAATCCATGAAAGGATCTTCCCTCTTATCCCATGACAACTTAATTTACATAAGACCCTTTGGTGAGGGACCTTGTCAAAGGCTTTCTGGAAATCTAAGTACACTATATCCACTGGATCCCCCTTGTCCACATGTTTGTTGACCCCTTCAAAGAACTCTAATAGATTAGTAAGACATGATTTCCCTTTACCTAAACTATGTTGACTTTTGCCCAACAATTTATGTTCTTCTATGTGTCTGACAATTTTATTCTTTACAATTGTTTCAACTAATTTGCCCGTTACTGACATTAGACTTACTGGTCTGTAATTGCCGGGATCACCAATAGTGCCCTTTTTAAATATTGGTGTTACATTAGCTATCTTCCAGTCATGGATACAGAAGCTGATTTAAAGGACAGGTTACAAACCATAATTAGTAGTTCCGCAATTTCACATCTGAGTTCTTTCAGAACTCTTGGGTCAATGCCATCTGGTCCCAGTGACTTATCAGTTAATTCCAAAACCTTCTCTAGTAACACCGCAATCTGTGACAATTCATGAGATTTGTCAGCTACAAATGCTGGCTGAGGTTTGGGAATGGCTGGAAGGTGAAAAGAGACAAATTCCTATGACAAATAAGGCACAAATATTCAACAGCGAGGATGACTGACCACAGGAAGAAGCTACCAAGGAAAGTGGTGGATTCTCCGTCTCTTGATGTCATTTAATAAAGACTAGATGCCTTTCTGGAATGTGTTTACCCCAAAAGTAGCTATTGTGGTAGACAGGAGGCCTGTGATATGCAGGGGGTCAGATTAGATGCTCTAACTGTCTCTTCTGGCCATAAAGTCTACTCATTTCTGAGAAACCGAGTGTAGTATTGGGAGCAGCATCTGATGTTTTACTGTCTAGCCGGCTTGCTTCCTAGAATGAACACTCATTGAGTGAGGTGATCCACAGAGAGTAGCTCAAACCTCCAAAGTGTCTGGCCTGCGGCAGGACATTAGCACTGCAGGGGAGGGGTGTGTGTGGGAGTGACATCACAAAGGCCTTTTGCAGGACATCAGCCTATTGGTCAAAGGTGCTGGGGAGGTGGTGACCTCACAGAGAGATGCTGACATCAGCCAGGCAGGACAGGGGCGCAGGGCCAGGGAAACCTCAGAGTCCCCTGTAGCTTTGCTTCAGCAAGTCTCCTTCTCGAGGTCTCTCTTTGAGGACTGAGAGAGTATTAGGGGTCACGTACATGAGCGCCAGGAGGAACCTCTTTTGAGTTTTCTCCTTTCTTTTTCCTGATTTTACTAGAAAACAGACGTCCCTGTTTAGAAGGTAAGAGCCTCCGAGAGGTTTGGAACCTGTTCAGTCTGATGCATCTGGCGCCAGCTGAATTCTAGGCATGGAAAACACTAGCTTAAGGTGGCCGAATTTTATTCCCCACCTGGGATTTTGTCCCTTAGAATCACTGGGGACATTAGGGTTTGTCCTTTTTGTTTTACCTTTTCCTCCATCCCTCCCTCCTTTCTCTTCATCTCTTACTTCTTTTGTCCTTTCCTCTGTTCCCCTCCCACCACCAGGAGGACTCTGTGTGTGTGTCGTGGGGAGTGCTCTGCAATGGGAACAGGGACAATTCTCCAACTTTGGGCAGTCGAGAGCCTGGGTGAGATAAGGGGCGTTAAAGCCCTTTGTAAAGGAGAAAGGGGAGTTTCATGGTGTTGAGCACCAAGGAATTCTAAACTTTGCTAAAACATCTAGTCTGCAGAAACCAGAAATGGTTGGGGCCACGTTGTAACCATTGTCTTTTTTAAAGCCCATTGAGGGATGTGAGTCCCACCCTTTTAGGTATCTGGGGTGCTGGGAGAAGAGAAGAGGTGCCTGTCTCCATTTTATGGCCTCAACAAACTAAGTGCTGTGCCCCAGTTCTCGTCAGAGATCCCTGAAAAAGAACGTCTTCCCATCCATTAACATACCTGGAAAGATACTGGAACTCCTTATTAAACAATCAGTTTGTCAGCACCTACAGGACAATTTGGTTCTTAGGACTAGTGAGCATGGACTTGTCAAGAACAAATCATTCCAAACCAATCCTAGCTCCTACTTTGGCAGGGTTACGGGCCTAGTGGAGGTGGGTAAACAGTAGATGTGATCCATCTTGGTGTTAATAAGGACATTCTCACAAGCAAACTAGGGAGATGTGGTCTAGATGCAATTAGTATAATATGTGTGCACAGATGGTTGAAAGCCCGTACTCCAACAGCCCAGAACCAAACACTCCTCCTCCTGGGCAGTGCGCTCTGACCTCTAATGGTCAGATGCTGCTTAGCACTGTCAGAGCAGCTTTTGCTGGGGGATTCTCCCAGCACTTTCCAATAGTGGGAAAGTATGAAATCCCCATTTGACTGCTGGGGACAGAGCCTAGAGCGGGGAGCAACTTACCCAAAGTCCCACAGGTCAATAGGAAACCAGCAATGGAACCCAGGAGTCCTGACTCCCAGTTCCCTGCTCCAGTCACTCCAGCGGAGCACACTCCCTCTCAAAGCAGGGGGACCGGACATGAAGGCCTGGTTGTAATTGCCAGCTATGGGAGGGAGTGTGCAGCAGTGGTTAGTGAAGGGGCCTGGAAATAAGGACTGCTGGGTCCCATCCCTGGCTCTGACACTTGGTGTGACCCTGAGCCAGTAGCTTCCCCACCCCAGGCCTGTTTCCCATCAGTAGGGTTGGGGTAGCAGCCCCTACAGACCAGGGGGGTTGGGAGGCTCCAGGAAGGTGTGTAAAGTGCCGGGATGTCAGGATCCCGGAGGTGCTGTCACCCCCGCATTAGGCCAGTGTTCTGCACCCCCTGCTGCTGGCTGAGTTTCTCTGTCCCTTGGCAATAAGATAGACTCTTGTTTTCACAGCCAGTCGATCGCCCAGTGCTATCCCCCTGCCTGCTGGCTGGGCAGGGTAACTCCTCAGGTCACCACCACCCTCTCCAGCCTGCCTTGGCTTTGGGGAGTGAGGAGGAGGGCGAGGGACGATACTGAACATCCTCCATCCATCGCTCCGTCAGCAGAGCAAGTGAGTGGCATTAGGGTTCCCCGTTGGCGTCCCCTGTCTGTCTGGGGAGAGGCAGAAAGAGGGGGAACTAATCTCTCCCAAAGGAGATTGGATTTGCAAACCGCCCCCAGGAGCCCCTCGCTCTCAGACCGGGGAGGGGCTTCTCCAGAGCCGTCTCCAGTGTGTTTGGAAAGGTCCCAGCAATGGGGCTCCCAACGCTTCCCTTGTGGGAGACGGTTCCCCAGGCTGAGCGTCTCTGAGCTGGGCCAGACCCTGTGAGCTGCTGAGCATGGAAATCAATGGGAAAGGCGGGGGTCCTGGCCTTGCTCTGCCTCGGGACTTTGACCTGGGGAATGGTTTCCCAGGAGAAGTCCAGACTCCTGGGTTCTGTTCCTTCTCTAGCCTGGGGGGGAGTGTGGCCTGGGACGGCAGGAGGGAGCTGCTTGTCCAAAGTGACTGAGCCCAGTGATGGAAAAGGAGGAGACTCCCCGGGCATTGCAGCCCCAGAGGTGACGAGGGGGAACGCTGGGAGCAGATCATGCAATGAACTCCTGCCAGTGCGTGTAGATTGCATTACATGCACCCCTGTGGGGGGAGGAGGAGCTGCTCTGGCTGGGGCAGGGATGGGGAGGGACCAAACAGGCTGGTTAGTGAGAGGCTGCCTTGACCCCAGACTCACGCCCGCTCCCCGCTCGGTTCCAGGGTGGCCAGGCTCCTGAGGATGTTCAGGAAGAAGGCTCTGCAGGTGGCCCCAGAGCCTGAGGGAAGCAGCTGCCATCTTCCCCGGGAGCAGAGCGGCCCCTCCGTCCCCACTGGCGGGGAAGGAGCTCCCGGCCAGGCCAGGAGGTGGGAAGTGCCCAGTCTTCTGGCGGAGAAAACCCGCTCCAGCGCAGGCGCCGAGGTGGGAGAGGCCAGGTCGAAATGGAGCTGGGCCAGGCTGCGTCTGGGCAGGCAGGACCCAGCGCAGGAGGGGAGCCGGGCAGAGTGACTCTGGGCCATGTTGTGTGGGCAGCAGCAGCTCCAGGAGCCCAGCCCTGATTCCCAGCAGGAGGCATCGCCCGGCCCCGGGTCAGTGAGGATCTTCCAGCCTCCCCAGGGCAGGAGGTGGAGGATCCCTTGTCCCACCACCAGCAGCTCGGCCCGCTTCCCATGGGACAGCAGCAGTGCCTGGGACTCGGGCAGCAGCGAGGCCGATGGGCGCCGCAGCTTTGTTCCAGGTGAGGAGTCAGGCTGGGCTCAGGGAGAGGTGAGGGCGGGGCTGTGAACACCCTGGGCCCAGGCCCTCAATCAGTGCTATGGGGGCGGATCCCCAGCCCAGGGGTCTGGCCTGAGCCACATGAACCCCACTGACACTAGATGCTGCCACTTTGGTCCCTCGGTGCTCCAGTTGGGGGGAGGCACCTCCCAGGGAGTCCAGGACAGCGTGGGGGGGGTCTCTTTGCTATGGGCTCCTGCAGGAGTTGGGGGCTGAAGGCATCACTGAGACGGGGGAGTGTGGGGCCCGATCTGCCCTGGGTCCCGGAGGTGGGAAGGGGACACATTGCCCCAGCGTGCCCCTGTCCTTCCCCCGAGTGGCAGCAGGCGTCACCCTGTCCCCTTCTCTCCCTGGTGCAGGGACCGCCAGGGACTCAGGGGACGAGGAGGAGGAATGGGTGGACGTGGCCACAGAGGAGGCTGCTCTCAATAACAGCCGAGAGCAGCTCCAAGATGGAGAAAAAGGTACAAACGTTCCCCAGCTGTGCTGGAACCGAGACTGTCCTGCCCCTTCCCAGCACCTGACCCCCTGCAGAGGGTCTTGTCCCTGATGATCCACCAGCCCTAATGGGGACCTTTCTCCTCCATGATCTGGGACCCCAGAGGTGGGGGTGTCTGTCACACACTAGCCGGGTCTCCTCCCCCCACAGGCACTGTCCCAGTTCCTGACCCTGCTTGTGGTGGAGTGGTGGGTGATTTGGACAATGGGCGGGTCCCCACTATCCCCCATTCAGGCCTGAGTCCTGCAGCTACTGTTTGGGGGCAGGGAGGTCTCTGGCTAACTGGCTCTCTCTCCCCTAACCCCACTCCTGGTGGGTGCAGGAGGAGGCCCAGCAGCTCGTGTTCCTGCACGCCATCCACCCCGCGTCTCGCTGCACAGCAGAGAGGGCAGGACACACTGGAGCCGCACTGCTGCAAGGCGGCTGTGGCGGAGAGGATTGTGGTGAGCGAGACACGGCGCCCAGAGGGAGGACAGAGACATGGGAGGGGCAGGGGTCTCCCCAGGCCAATGGATGGGGGATGGCTGGTGCTGGAGGGGCAGCTGAGGGCAGAGATTGCTGGGGCTGAAGACTGGGGAGAAGAGACGGGAGAAATTCGGAGAGTGGTCACTATTGGGCAGGAATCGGAGGAGTGGGGGGCAGGTGGGGGGATCCTGCTGGTTGTGTGGGGCCCTGGCTGTGTAATCTCCTCACTGGGAAGTGTCAGTGAGGCCCGAATCTCACACGCTCCTTTGGGTCTCACAGGAGCTCATTGAGGAGCTGCCTGATAACTCTCCACCCGGCGCCGTCCTCGCCAACTCCCTGATTGCTGTGGGCAACCTCAGGTACCGAGACCCGCCGGCCCGGTTCCCCTAACCCCAATGCTGCTCAGGCCCAGGGCTGGGAGTCACTGCCCCTCCCACTCCCAGGTCACCGCCCAAGGGTGGCTCCTCTGGCAGAGGTGCGGGGAAGGTTCACTCTCTCCTGGCTGGGCTGTTCTTTTCACTCCAGTAACATTGCAACGGCTTTGCAATGGGGAGAGGCTCACACCCAGGATCAGATACAGGAGGGGCAGCAGGGTGCAGGGAACAGGGGCTATTCCTGCCCTGCCACTGTCTGTGTGAGAAACCTTGGCCTTGTCATTCCCTGGCTCGGTGCCTCAGTTTCCCTTCTTGCCAGCCTGTGCCTATTTCCCTGCAGTTTCACCTGCGTGTTGGTGCCAGTCCCATCCCCGTACTGCACAGTCTAATACCGGCTCCTCTCTCTTGCCAGCACCATGACACCTGCCCTGGAGCCAGAGCTGGAGACCCACCTCCTCCGAGCTGCCCTGCACGCCGTCTTCACCCTGGGCATGGAGAAGGACACCGCCCAAGTGCAGGTAGATCATGCTAAAGTCATGGATTGAAGAGCCAGCTGTCATCCTGCCATGAGTCCTTGCTAATTGCCTGCAGTGGGATGTGAAGGAGAGAGGCCAGGATATGTGTTTGGGGGTCTCACCAGTGCTTCCCAGAGACCCCACTTCCCATCCTGTGGCAAGTTTAGCCCCAGTTTCCCTAATTCTGACCCATGGCTCTCCCTTGCTTTCAGGATCTGCCTAGGGTCTTGCCAGACCTCCTGGACGCCATGCTGGGGAACCTGCTGGTAGAGTCCCCAGACACCGACAGGCTCCAGTACATCTTGGAGGTGAGCCCGATGAGAGGGGTGGGGGCAATTTTACCTTCACTCTTAGATCCATTTTCCAGTCTGTCCTCCTAGCCGGGCCCCCAGTGGGCATCCTTGGTCAGGGCAGTCAGTGCAATGCTTCCTTTCCCCACAGCACATTAACTACTGGATCATGTCCAGGGTGCCGCGAGAGAGAGCCAGGGCCGTTAAGAGCAGCACGGCCCTGCTCAGATTCACCATCACCCTCCCTGAGTTTGACATAAGTGACCTCTGACTGTGCTCCAGGTTCATGCCTCCCTGTCATCCTGGAGCAGCTGGGGAAGCAAGTCCTCATGGAGGGCCCTGTCCACAGCCCTGTGCTCCAGGCTTCCTTGGGGGCAGAGGAAATTAAGGGTCTGGCTCTAGCTCCTATCCTCTCGCATCTCCTGCAGAGGGGCTGAGGGGAAGGAGAGTCCTGGCCCGGGGAGACTGGGAGCTAACAGGAAAATGCTGATGGAGTCCCCTCTCCCTCTCCCGTCCATTAGAACTCAGCGGAATTCCCCAGGATGGGTCACCACATGGCACAGCTGGCTCTGTCCGTCAGTGACCCAGCCAAGGACATCAGCCGGCAGGCCAGGGAGGGGCTTTACCGGCTCTACCAGCTGCTGCTGCACCAGAGGGGTAAGGAACCCAGCTGGGAAATGGCACCCGCTAGAAGAGTGAGACTGGGACCCCAGCCAATTTCTCCGAGACTGACCCCGGCTGGAGGATGAGTCTCTCTATCACTTTCTGTGTTCCACACCACGCCCTGCAATTCTGTTGGGCCAGGCACGCAGCGAGGACTCTGCCCACTGTGCAGCCACCAATGGGATTGGAAGGACACAAGCCCTGCAACCAGAAGGACAAATGTGTGTGTCTCTCTCTCCCTGTCACCTACTCCCTCCTGGGGGAAACCCAGCAGCTGATGGGGGAAAAGATGAGCAGCTGCATTAGCCTCAGGAGATTGGGGCGGGGCCCAGGCCTCATTCCCATCCTGTGGCCATTCGCTGGCCTGGCACAAGGAGCCTGGTGGGGAATGAAAGGGAGAGCAGGTGCTCCTGGGAAGGGAGATGAATTCACCTCCATGAGCAGGAGCGAGCCAGCTTGTCCCCGGAGCAGCTCCACCCAGCTCTTTAGCCAGGTTAATTAATGACCAGCTTTGCTTTATCCCAGACTTACGTTCTTAGGACAGGGTGCTATCGCTCTTGGGAAGGGCAGGAGAGTCCCCCAAGTGCCCTCTGCGAGACTCTCCTGTCCCACAGGGCCGCACCCAATTCCTAGTGGTCTGGTGTCTGTGTCACCCGAGCCACCACCCAGAGTTGCTCCCATAACTGGCAGCCTGGGAGGCCAAGGACTGACGGGTGATGGCGTCTGACCAGGCAGGGCTGAGGCACATGGGCAGGGGACGCTTGTCCTGCTGCTGGCAAGGCTGGACCCCTTCTGGAGAGAACAGGAGGATTCAGTCAGCAGTAGGGTTACCATGTCTAATAAATAAAAAAAGAGGACCCTCCACGGGCCCTGACCCCGCCCATTTCCCCACCCCCTAGCCCCGCCCCAACTCCGCCCCTTCCCCGCCCTAACTCAGCCCCCTCCTCCCTCCCACTCCCAGCTATGGGGAAAGGGCTGCCCCAGCGCTACCGGCTTCACGGTTTGCCGGGCAGCCCCCAGACTCTGCGCCCCCGACTGGCGCTTCCTCAGCGCAGCTGGAGCCCGGGAAGGGAAGTGTCTGGCTGGCGGCTGGGGGTCCGGAGGCAGGGGGGGCTGCCCGAAGCCGGTAGCGCTGGCTCGGGCAGCTCGGCTCTTAAAGTCTGAGAGGGGAGGAGCGGAGCAGATCAGAGCAGCCGCGGGAGGGGAAGTGCCCGGCCGGCATTTTCCCGGACATGTTTGGCTTTTTGGCAGTTCCCCCCGGACAGGCGTTTGATTGCCGAAAAGCAGGACATGTCCGGGAAAAAACGGACGTATGGTAACCCTAGTCAGCAGGGGCTGCCGATCCGTCCCATTCACCAGGGCTGCCATCCTGCGGCTTCAGCATTAGTGGCTGGGGTGACTTGGGGAAAGGTCTCAACCTCCCCACATCCCACTTCACTGCTGCCAGAATCCCTCCTGCTCCCCCCGCTACAGTCCCCTCCCTACCCAACCTGGGTGGGGCTGGAGGAGTGGGGTCTGAGAACTTGAGCTGTGGATTGGAGGTGGAACAGCTGTCAGGGGCACTGAGGGGGAAGTGGCAGGAGCTCCCCGTACAAGGAGGGGGGTTGCCACTGGAGGTCACTAGGAAGGACAACAAGACTCCATCCTGGGAATCAGGAGGGGGAATCCATCCCTCAGAGGTGGGCAGGGGCTGGGTGGAAATGCTGCTGATTCCAGGGGCCGTTAATCCCCCCTGATTCCTCGGAGGCGTCTGAGTCTCAGACAGGTTCTCGTTCCCTTGCAGCAGGACGACGACATGGCCAATGTGATGCGCCAGCTCCGTATCATGCGGCACTTGCGCCAGGTGCCCGAGGCGCTGCAGGGCCTGTGCCTCTGAGGCCACCAGCAACTCCCGCTCTCTGCTGCAGGTACTGCTCTGGCTCTCTGTAAATGGGGAGCTAGTGGAAGGGGAAATGGAGCCCCCTGGCACTCACAGAAACCCTCTCCCCTCTCTGTGGAGCAGGGTCCTTTCCTCTGCCCCCAAATTCCTTCATCTGGGACAGGAGCTCTTTCCCTCACACCCATTCCCCTCCCCCCTTTCCTTGATCTACCCCCATCCCATTCCCCCTGCGCCCAGGCAGAGCTCTGCCTGCCCCATATGGTGCAGAAAGGCCTGTGATATGCAGGGGGTCAGATTAGATGCTCTAACGGTCTCTTCTGCCCATAAAGTCTACTCATTTCTGAGAAACCGAGTGTAGCATTGGGAGCAGCCTCTGCTGTTTTACTGTCTAGCCGGCTTGCTTCCTAGAATGAACACTCATTGAGCGGGGTGATCCACAGAGAGTAGCTCTGTGACATACTGGTGGAGGGTCTGCAAGGTCCATGGCCACCCCAGCCACCTCCACCTTGCCTGCCTCATGGGGGTTTGTGTCAGAGGACACCTTCTCCTTCTCCTTTCTTTCTAACTTCTTAGGGCCCTGGCCCCTCGTTCAGCCACTCAGCAATTTCCTAAGCAGGCCGTGTCTTTTGATGTGGCCTGCTTCTCTGCCCCCAAAACAAAGAACTCTTGCTCCCATCTTGGTATTAGGCCACGCTTGTACACTTTCTCATGCCCTTCTCCCTGGGCTAACCTTCTCAGCACAGCCCAGGCATGCTCTCCTTCTCTGCTCTTTTTGTCCATGGGCATAGCAGACCCTGGGTTGATTTCCCTTTGCAGGATCTCTCACAGGTATTGCTGCTGCTGCATCTGTAGCTCCACCTGCACTTCCTTCTGCGTCTGTTGGTTTTCTAGGAGCTGCTGGAGAAACCCCTAGATCTGCTTTGGCTGCTTAGCCAGTCCCTGGAACTGAAGTGGGAAATCCAGCGACCAGCTTGGTCCCTTGATACACCTGCTTGGGGGAGGGATAGCTCAGTGGTTTGAGCATTGGCCTGCTACACGCGGGGTTGTGAGCTCAATCCTTGAGGGGGCCATTTAGGGATCAGGGCAAAAAATTGTCTGGGGATTGGTCCTGCTTTTAGCAGGGGATTGGACTAGATGACCTCCGGAGGTCCCTTCCAACCCTGATATTCTATGATTCCTTCAGCAACCAAGACTTCCCTCACGGATCACAGGGGGAACTCAATCCTGCCAACTATGCTAATCATAAATGAATCTACTCATCGTTAGGTGCCCCCTGGCGGCCAGGCATGGCATCACAGCCCTCTCGCTGGGCTAGCGTCCCCCATCCATGGTCGCTCCAGCACCACGGCAGTTTCTCTGCCTGGTAACTCCGGCCAGGTCACCACCTTTAGTCCACCCTTCTGCGGCCCAGCTTGCCTCACACTAAAAGTCCAAAGAGGTCTTTCCACAGACAGAAGTCCTTCTGCCATCGCTGGGGCACTTGCTCAGCCTGTAGCCCCCTTGCTGGGCTTGGGAACCCTCTCCAGGTGCGTGTACGCCGCCTCCTCTGAGGCCGGTAGGGGAACCCAGTCCCACCCTGACATTGATAGCAGCCCAGGGCCCTGGACCCAACAGCTAGGTCTGCACCTTTCTCTTTGCTGCACTTTTCCAACCTCTCTTCTCAAGTTCCCCTCCAGGCTTTCCTTGCTGCTCTGAACTTCCTACCTCGTTCTCAATCCTGTTGCTACCCCAGCTGGGCTGTATCACCACTGAAGTCTGGCTCTTTAGGGGGGCGGATATGGTGCCTCTCAGTTCGGGCTCATTCTGTAATCAGCTTTCTGTGAGTGCCAGGGGGCTCCATTTCCCCTTCCACTAGCTCCCAATTTACAGAGAGCGAGAGCAGTAGCTGCAGCAGGGAGCGGGAGTTGCTGGTGGCCTCAGAGGCACAGGCCCTGCAGCGCCTCAGGAACCTGGCGCAAGTGCCGCATGATACGGAGCTGGTGCATCACATTGGCCGTGACGTCCTCCTGCTGCAAGGGAACGAGAACCTGTCTGAGACTCAGACGCCTCCGAGGAATCAGGGGGGATTAACGGCCCCTGGAACCAGCAGCATTTCCACCCAGCCCCTGCCCATCTCTGAGGGATGGATTCCCCCTCCTGACCCCCAGGATGGAGTCTTGTTGTCCTTCCTAGTGACCTCCAGTGGCAACCCCCCTCCTTGTACGGGGAGCTCCTGCCACTTCCCCCGTCAGTGCCCCTGACAGCTGTTCCACCTCCAATCCACAGCTCAAGTTCTCAGACCCCTCTCCTCCAGCCCCACCCAGGTTGGGTAGGGAGGGAACTGTAGCGGGGGGTCAGGAGGGATTCTGGCAGCAGTGAAGTGGGATGTGGGGAGGTTGAGACCTTTCCCCAAGTCACCCCAGCCACTAATGCTGAAGCCGCAGGATGGCAGCCCTGGTGAATGGGACGGATCGGCAGCCCCTGCTGACTGAATCCTCCTGTTCTCTCCAGCAGGGCCGGCTTTAGGAAGGGCGGGGCCCAATTCGAACATTTTTGGCGGGGCCCCGGCAGGGATGACTAACAAAAAAAATAATGGGAAAAAAAGCCTTTAATTTCTTCCATGTATTATTTACTTTCCATAACTATATAAAAAATAAAATTATATATTCTGTACATTGCATCATATATGCTGTTGATCGGTTATTAATGAGCTCCATTTCACGTGTCTGGGTCGCCGCCACTCCCTGGGGGTGTGCTAGGGTGACCAGATGTCCTGATTTTATAGGGACAGTCCCGATTTTTGGGTCTTTTTCTTATAGGATCCTATTATCCCCCACCCCCTGTCCCGATTTTTCACACTTGCTGTCTGGTCACCCTAGTGGTGTGCACATGTGTGGGTCCCAGCTGCTCCCTGCCCCCCTCATTGAAGCAGGTGTGCAGGGTGACTGCCCTGGGAACTGCAGGGCACCAGTGGACATGGGGCTGGCTGGAGGCAGGGCAGGGGCTCACTGGAGGTAGGGTCTGGCTGCAGGCAGGGCAAGGGGTGCGGGGCTGGCTGGAGACAGGGGTGTGTGGGGCTGGCTGGCTTTGGGCAGGGCCGCAGGGGGGTGCGGCAGGGGTTGGCTGGAGACAGGGCAGGGGGTGCGGCAGAGGCTGGCTGTGGGCAGGGGGTGCAGGGCTGGCTGCAGGCAGGGCAGGGGGGCAGGGCTGGTGCGGGCAGAACAGGGGTGGCGGGGCTGGAGGTAGGGCAGGGGTGCAGCAGGGGCTGGCTGCGGACAGGGGGTGCAGGGCTGGCTGGAGACAGGGCTGGCTGCCTGCAGGGCAGGGGGTGCGGGCTGGTGCGGGGACGGGGTGCAGCAGAGGCAGCTTTAAATAGCCCCCGAGCCCCCCGCTATCCCAGGGCTCTGGGGGCTATTTAAAGGGCCCAGGGCTCCCCTGCTTCTACCGCCCCGGCCCTTTAAATAGCCGCAGGAGCCCTGGGGAAGCAGCGGGGCTCCAGTGGCTATTTAAAGGGCCGGGGCGGTAGAGGCAGCGGGAGTCCCGGACTTTTTAAATAGCCCCCAGAGCCCCACAGCCCTACCCCAGGGCTCCAGCAGTGGGGGTCTGGTGGCAATTTAAAGGGCCTGGGGCTCCGGCCCCTGCTGGGAGCCCTAGGTCCTTTAAATTGCCCCCTGGGGAAGCCGGACCACCCTGGTACAGCCACAGAGCCGCAGGGAGGGGAACCCTGAGGTGTGGGGGCTGGGTGGGTACTGGGAGTTCCTCCTGAAGGGACGGGGGTTGGCCAAGGTCACTCAGCCCCGGGGTGTGGGAGGGGGACAGGCTGAGGGCACTCAGAGCCCCAGGAAGTGGGGGGGGGCGCTGAGGGGAGGGACTGGCCAGGGGCACTCAGAGCTCGGGGGAGGGGCTGTCCGGGGGGAGGGCACTCACAGCCCCAGGAGGTGTGGGGGGAGGAGCACACAGGATTTCAGGAATTCCCTGGCAGTGAAGAGCTGCTGGCGGCAGGGAGGAGCCAGCCGTGACAATCCCCACTTGGGATCCCTGGCTGGGCTAGAGGGTATGGGGGCCCGTGGCCAAGCTGCAGCGGAAGGTGACCTGAAGAAAATGCCTCGGCCTCCAGCTAGGAAGGGCCTGGGCCAGACAATGACCCACCACGCAGTGTCCCAGCTCCCTGCCCCACACCTGTGGGCCACGGCCCCTCCTCTGTAGGGAGGTTGGCATGTACCTTAGTGCTGCTTCCTCCATCCCCAAAGGCCTCTCCCAGCCAGTCTCTGGCAACCCCTGCCGTTCAGTATGCACATTACCCTGCTGTGACATACCGGGGGGAGGGGGAACCCCTCGGGGTTGGGGGGGCTGTCACACAGCTGGGCAATTTTACCCGGCTGGGCAGGAGTGACTGTCTCTCTGGAGCTGGGGTCTCAGCCAAGGTGTCTCTCTGCCCTTCCCCCCAGTAGCGCCCCACATTGAGTTCCAGCCCCACATTCACACCCACAAGTGCTGGTGGGTTCCAATCCCAGCTGAACACGCCCACCCGGCCCTAGTGCAGAGCAGAAGGGCCCAGCGCTTCCCCACAGACCCTCTGGCTCTCCGAGCCCGCTCTTACCCATCACCGCAGCACGTCTGGCCCATGCTGAACGCTGCTGCTCTGTGCAGAGAGGCTGGCACTTCTCGCTTCTGCCGTACGAGGGGCAGGTGCTGCTACCGACTGCTCCCCCTAACCCCCGCCCTGCTGCGTTCTGGGGATGCTGCTCTGTTGTGGAGCTCTCAGGTGTCTTGAACTGGAATTTGTTTGGAGAGAAACTGCTAAGGAGCCTTATCAGCCCCGAGCAGAGAGTACCTGGGAGCCTGCCTGGGTCGGGCGGGTCTGGTACAGCCTCCCGCCAGATAAGGCTCTTCCCTGGACCTGCCACCCATTGGAATCTGGAACGATTCCCTCCGAGGTAACACCCGGGGCAGCCAGGGCAGGGCAGGGCACGGCCTGCTCCCCGGGAGCGTTAGGGCTTTCAGGAGTCAGAGGTGCCAGCGGAGCAGGTTGTACGTTAAAGCAGCAAAGGCAGTTGGGGGGCAGAGGAATTGGGTGCTTTGCCATTGCACTTGATCAGCTCAATTTGAAAATTCTTTCAAAGGAAATCCAGATGTATACATCTGACTGGGGTACATGTACACACATACACACGCACACTCACATGTGCACACACTCATGTGCACATACACGTACACGCATACATACACACATGTACACATACACATATGTACAGATGTACACATACACGCACACACGCTGTCCCTGGAGCGCCCCAGGATGCGACTGACGGGGTGGCTGGCTATTATGGAGGCAGAAGGGGGTTGGGAGAAAATAATCAAGAAGAACTTTTGCTGAAAATGCAAACCTAAGCTGGAAATCTGTGCAGGGCTGGGTCAGCGAAAATGATCTTTTGAGCTGTTCTTATTAACCGTGGTCCTGTACTTCCTGGTTTGCGTCGGACCCAGGCAGGAGACTGGGCTGCTCTGAGCTGTAGAAGCCATTGGAATGAGCCAGGTCGGAATGAGCCAGGCCCTCAGAGCCTTCTGTCACCAATCGCCCCAGCAGTCACTGATCCACACCAAACCACGTCCTTCCAGTCAGGCAGTTTCATATGCACACGTCAAACCCTTGGTTTGCCACTCAGACACCACGGTGATGGGCACAGTAAGGACCGAGAGACGCTAAACAGGCAGACAGACAAGGAAATAGTGGCCCTGCCTACAGGTGTGTGTGTGGTGCAAACGGATGAACACCAGTTGCTGGCTGAAGGCACAACCTTAATTCCTGCATCTCCTGTCTGTCAGCTATCGTTCGCTTGGCAGCCTGAGCTCCGATTTCTAACGCAGCGTTTTGCTCTGGCCTATTGTGGTTCTCATGTCCGGGGGCGCCTTGGCCCCTGGTATCAGGAGCGGTGCTAAGGAGGCTGCTTTTCAAAGGTCCTTAAGTAGGGTTGCCAACTTTCTACTTGCACAAAACCAAACGCCCTTGACCCAACCCCTTTCATTCCCTTCCCCAAGGCCCCACCCTCACTCACTCCAGCCCAGCCCACCTCTCTCAGTCGTTCGCTCTCACACCCTCACTCACTTTCACTGGGTTGGAGCTGGGGGTTGGAGTGCAGGGAGGGGTGAGGGCTCCGGTGGGGATGCGGGCTCTGGGATTGGGCTGGAGATTAGGGGGTTGGGGTGCCAGAGGGGGATCCGGGCTGGGACAGAGGGTTGGGGTGCGGACTCTGGGAGGGAGTTTGGGTGCGGGAGGGGGCTCAGGGCTGGGGTAGGGGATTGGGGTGGGGGTGTGGGGTCTGGGAGGGATTAGGGTACAGCAGGGGGTTCCGACCTGGGGCAGGGGGTTGGGGTGCCGGGTGTGAGGTCTGGGAGGGAATTTGGGTGTGGGAGGGGGTTCCGACCTGGGGCAGGGTTTCTGGGTGCGAGCTCCGGCCAGGCGGCGCTTACCTCAGCCAGCTCTTGGTCAATGGCACACCGGTGCTAATGCAGGCTCCTGACCCCTGGTCTCCCTCCGCTGGCAGGCTCTGAGCAAGGCCTGCCCAGAGAACATGGATGACGAGCTCTCGATCCTGCTGACAGCACCCCCCAGCACAGACAAACTCCAGCACATCTTGGAGGTGAGCAGAATGGGGAGGGGCCGCAGGGGTTTTACCTTAGCCCTGGGGACTCCTAGAAAGAAGAGACTGGAAAATCCATATTTCTATTGGATCCTTCCGAGTATGCATTGGTGATATAAACTCACTGGGTGACCTTGGGGTAACTCACTTCCCCCTTACGGCATCAGTCTTCTCCACTATCAAATCTACACTGGGGAAGAAGGACAGAAGCCCCGACAATCACCTTCACCTCTGGGTGTCTGGTCCTGGGAGCCGAAACCAACTGGACTATCTGCCCCATCTCCTAAACTGCCCTGTCTTTCCCTCCTAGGGCCTTGTCCTTAGTGCTCAGCCTGGCCCCTTCCCAGCTTGTCCCTGACCTTTAAAGGACGCTCCAAGCCCCTCCCATGCCTGCTTCCCTTGGGGTCTCTCTCCTGGCTGAGTACAGGCTGCCCTTCTATCTCTCAGCAGGCCTGGTGTGACAATGCGGTTCTGGCGGAACCCAATTGAGAGTGCCAACTCAGGACAAATTGCTCAAATAGGGCAGTTACAGCCCAAGGCTGGGGGTTTTTCCACCTCTAAGGCAAACCAAACCAGCCAGACTAAGAGGACTTCGGTCTCACCCCACTGGCTAACCGCAAGTCTCACAAGCAATCTCCTTAGACACTCCAGTTTCCCAGTATTACCACCAGTGCCACTCGTTATGGGGACAAATGGTTATGAAAACCAATACCCCAGTAAAAGAAAAAGGTTCTCCTGATCCCAAAGGACCAAGCCCCAAACCCAGGTCAATATACAAATCACATCTTACCCACAAATCACGCTGTTGCCAATCCTTCAGAATCTAAAATCTAAAGGTTTATTCATAAAAGGAAAAAGATAGAGATGAGCGTTAGAATTGGTTAAATGGAATCAATTACATACAGTAATGGCAAAGTTCTTGGTTCAGGCTTGCAGCAGCAATGGAATAAACTGCAGGTTCAAATCAAGTCTCTGGAATACATCCCCCGCTGGGATGGGTCCTCAGTCCTTTGTTCAAAGCTTCAGCTTGTAGCAAAGTTCCTCCAGAGGTATGAAGCAGGATTGAAGACAAGATGGAGATGAGGCATCAGCCTTATATAGTCTTTTCCAGGTGTAAGAACACCTCTTTGTTCTTACTGTGGAAAATTACAGCAAAATGGAGTCTGGAGTCACATGGGCAAGTTCCTGCATACTTTGCTGAGTCTCAAGGCATATTTGCCTTCTCTCAATGGGTCCATTGTATAGCTGATGGTCCTTAATGGGCCATCAAGCAGGCTCGGCAGAGCTAACACCAGTTTGTCTGGGATGTCACCCAGCAGCATAGCATAAGTTTGAAATACAGACAGTATAGAGCCAATATTCATAACTTCAACTACAAAAGTAATACACACATATAGACAGCATAATCATAACCAGTAAACCATAATCTTGTCTTAGACACCCCATTTGACCCCCTTTATACAAGATTTGCGTGCCACTACAGGACCTCGGTTGCAACAATGATCTATATGGTCCCAGATTATATCAATAACGTCACACCTGGGTCCTAGTCACAGGCTGAGTCTTGTCACGTGACCCCCACACTTATTCCCTTCACCCTAGGGACCTGCATCACCTCGGCCAGGTGCAGTTGAGCTCCAACCCCTTTCCTGGCCATCTCACCCTGGGACAGGTTGAAACTGGTAACCTGTGGGTAACAGTAACTGGTTGCTCCCAAAGGTGCTGAAGACACAATGGAAGAGGAAATCCTTTGGCCTGGATTGAAATTATTCCGACTGAAAGTGAATGAGAGAAAATAGGTCCAGAGTTCTCTTCCTAGCAGCAGAAAATGTAGCGATTGATAGAGGTTCAGGTCAGAAAGGACCATTATGTGCATCTAGTCGCCCCTCCTGTACAACTCAGGGCTAGAATGTGACCACGTGGTTCCTTCAGCCAACCATAGCATGGGACTGAGTCAGAGCACGTCTTTTGGAACGACATCCATATGTAGGAGAGCCAGCTGGCTACCAGAAAATCTCTCTTCTGCAGTGACGTGGGGTTAAGGGACACGGGGGAAAAGACATGGCGGCTGTGACTAAACTTAGAGCAGCAAGGCCAGGAAAACCAGGGTTAGGTCCCAGGCCTGGCTATCAGATCTGCTGTTTTCTATTCCTGGCTTTGGGACCATGAGCGAGTCTCTGCACCGCTGGGTGCCTCAGTTTCCCCAGCTATCAAATGGAGCTAATCAAGGTTTTGTTTCTTCTCCCCATTTTACAGGGTGGGAAACCGAGACACAGTTGGGACCTGTCTACACTACAGGTCTGTCGTGCGTTTGTAATCTGCTGACCCCCACATGTTGTTCAGAGCCTATGGACAACACAGCTCCTAAAGGTACGTTTGTTCTGTGCTTATCCCCTCTGTACCAGCAGGGCTGGACAGCATTTCTCACTGTGATGTGGGGAGCAGGTCCTGGGTACTAAGGGTCTGAAGAAGCTCTCAAGGACTAATTTTTTAAAATAATTGTTATCAATGAATTGGGAGAAAACATACAATCACTGCGGATAAGATTGAGGGGTGACAAAATACAGGCAGAGTGGTAATTCCTGATGGGGAGAGGGCAGTGATACAGAGTGATCTGGCTCATTCGGCCAGCTGGACCCATTCAAAGAAAACAAGTTTGAGCAGAGCCCAATGCAAGGTCCTATACGTGGCAACAAGGCACGCCGGCCACACCTCCAGAATGGGGACGTGGATCCAGGAAAGCAGTGACTCTGAAAAGGATTTAGGGGCCAGAGTGGAGAAGCCACTCAACATGAGCTCCCAGTGTGATGCTGTGGTGAACAGGGCTAAAGCCATCATTAGACGTAGGAGCAGAGCCGTGAGTAGGATAGGGAGGTGACACAGCAGCAGTGAGACTGCTATTGGAATACTGCCTCCAGTCTTGGTGTCCTCCTTTGAAAAAGATGGTCCTAGAAATTGGAGCTGGGGCAGCAAAGAGCCATGAAATGTTCTGAGGGCTGGAGAAAAATGCCTTCTAGTGAGCTATGGAAAGAGCTCAACCTGTTTAGCTTATCAAAAGAAGATTGAAGGGGACTTCATTGAAGTGTTGAAGTGCCTTAATGGAGAGAAAATACTGGGTATTAAAGGGCTCTCTAGTCTAGCAGAGAAAGGCAGAACAAGACCCAATGGCTGGAAGGTGAAAAGAGACAAATTCCTATGACAGATAAGGCACAAATATTCAACAGCGAGGATGATTGACCACAGGAAGAAGCTACCAAGGAAAGTGGTGGATTCTCCATCTCTTGATGTCATTAATAAAGACTAGATGCCTTTCCGGAATGTGTTTGCCCCAAAAGTAGCTATTGTGGTAGACAGGAGGCCTGTGATATGCAGGGGGTCAGATTAGATGCTCTAACGGTCTCTGCTGCCCATAAAGTCTACTCATTTCTGAGAAACCGAGTGTAGCATTGGGAGCAGCTTGTGATGTTTTACTGTCTAACCGGCTTGCTTTCTAGAATGAACACTCATTGAGTGGGGTGATCCACAGGGAGTAGCTCAAACCTCCAAAGTGTCAGCCCTGTGGCAGGACATTAGCACTGCAGGGGAGGGGTGGGTGTGGCAGTGACATCACAAAGGCCTTTCATGTCCTATCATGTTTACTCAGATCAGATTAGGACATAATAGAATGGCTGAAATAGTCTATTTTATTTGTATTTTATTATGTTGCAATTGTTAAGAGCAGCAACTACTTAGCTCAGACTGAAACATCTCATCTAATTTTTGAGATCTAAGTGTCTCCTCTTTGTGTAGCTCAAACCTCCAAAGTGTCTGCCCTGTGGCAGGACATTAGCACTGCAGGGGAGGAGTGGGTGTGGCAGTGACATCACAAAGGCCTTTTGCAGGAACTCAGCCTATTGGTCAAAGGTGCTGGGGAGGTGGTGACCTCACAGAGAGATGCTGACATCAGCCAGGCAGGACAGGGGCGCAGGGCCAGGGAAACCTCAGAGTCCCCTGTAGCTTTGCTTCAGCAAGTCTCCTTCTCGAGGTCTCTCTTTGAGGACTGAGAGAGTATTAGGGGTCACGTACGTGAGCGCCAGGAGGAACCTCTTTTGAGTTTTCTCCTTTATTTTTCCTGATTTCACTAGAAAACTGACGTCCCTGTTTAGAAGGTAAGAGCCTCCGAGAGGTTTGGAACCTGTTCAGTCTGATGCATCTGGCGCCAGCTGAATTTTAGGCATGGAAAACACTAGCTTAAGGTGGCCGAATTTTATTCCCCACCTGGGATTTTGTCCCTTAAAATCACTGGGGACATTAGGGTTTGTCCTTTTTCTTTTACCTTTTCCTCCATCCCTCCATCCTTTCTCTTCATCTCTTACTTCTTTTGTCCTTTCCCCGTTCCCCTCCCACCACCAGGAGGGGGGGGGGGGTCTGTGTCGTAGGGGGTGCTCTACAACTCCCATTGTGGGAGGTCCACCGAAAAATGTGGCGTTGAAATAGTGCTCAGACAGTGATCCCCAGCGGTGACCTGGGCCATCCTTTGGGCTCTCTGGTGAGAACCCTCATCCTCCCGCCCCTCAGTCGCTACCCTGATTGGCTGAGCAGGGGGTTATTGACAGGGAGGAGACTCAGGTCCCTGTTGTTTTCTTTTAAGACCAAGTAAATAGTCATAACCAGTCATATGTTCAACAAATTTTGCTGCTTCTCTGCAGTTCATTATTTTCTCTACCATTCCAGTTCTCCTAAAATACTTGCTGAATAATTACTATGAACTCTTGCTGGTCTGGAACTCACTTGAGAACACTTTATTCAGGTCATTCAATGTCTGAAATTCAAGATCCGATGGTTAGTTTGAAAATCAGGGCTCTTGGGTCCTATTCCCAACTCTGCCACGGACTGGCTGTGTGACCTAAGACAAGTCAATTCTCCTTTCTCAGCCTTAGCTTCTCCCTCTTTCAAGTAGGGATAACAATCCGCTCCTACCTACCTCCCGACAGGTGGAGGATGGGGATCTATTGGAGAGTGTCACTAGGAGCAGTGCATAAGATGAGGTGTCCTATCATGTTTACTCAGATCAGATTAGGACATAATAGAATGGCTGAAATAGTCTATTTTATTTGTATTTTATTATGTTGCAATTGTTAAGAGCAGCAACTACTTAGCTCAGACTGAAACATCTTATCTAATTTTTGAGATCTAAGTGTCTCCTCTTTGTGTGCGACGAGACAAACACGTACTCCTGTTCTTTTTGTGACACAGAAGATGCTTTTGTTTTGCAACAAAATATTTTTGCAAAGAATTTTCATGCCACTTGATATGATTTCAAGAAACAAAGTGGTTTAGTTTGAATGGGATTTTCGGACAGAAACGGTTTCAATGAAATTTCCCCACCATCTCGATTTCTGGGCTCTATCCCTGTCTTTGGGGGGTTTGCTGTCTGTTAGAACAGGAGTCTGATTTGGATAGGGATAGAGACCTCTTTAATGTTTTTAATGAAGTAAATACTAATGGGAATTGTGTGATCATGGGAGACTTTAACTTCCCAGATATAGACTGGAGGACAAGTGCTAGTAATATAATAGGGCTCAGATTTTCCTAGATGTGATAGCTGATGGATTCCTTCACCAAGTAGTTGAAGAACCAACAAGAGGGGATGCCATTTTAGATTTGGTGTGGGTAGTGAGGATCTCTTAGAAGAAATGGTTGTAGGGGACAGCCTTGGTTTGAGCGATCATGAGCTAATTCAGTTTAAACTAAATGGAAGGGTAATGGAAGGGTAAGCAAAAATAGATCTGTGACTAGGGTTTTTGATTTCAAAAGGGCTAACTTTAAAAAATTAAGGAAATTAGATAGGGAAGTGGATTGGACTGAAGAACTTGTGGATCTAAAGGTGGAGAAGGCCTGGAATTACTTCAAGTCAAAGTTGCAGAAACTATCAGAAGCCTGCATCCCAAGAAAGGGGGGGAAATTCTTAGGCAGGAGTTGTAGACCAAGTTGGATGAGCAAGCATCTCAGAGAGATGATTAAGAAAAAGCAGAAATCCTACAAGGTGTGGAAGATGGGAGTGATCAGCAAGGAAAGCTACCTTACTGAGGTCAGAAAATGTAGGGACAAAGTGAGAAAGGCCGAAAGCCATGTAGAGTTGGACCTTGCAAAGGGAATTCAAACCAATAGTAAAAGGTGTGACAGGTTCTATAGCCATATAAATAAGAAAACAAAGAAAGAAGTGGGACCGCTAAACACTGAGGATGGAGTGGAGGTTAAGGATAATCTAGGCATGGCCCAATATCTAAACAAATACTTTGCCTCAGTCTTTAAGAGGCTAATGAGGAGCTTAGAGATAATGGTAGGATGACAAATGGGAATGAGGATATGGAGGTAGATATTACCACATCTGAGTTAGAAGCCAAACTCGAACAGTTTAGTGGGACTAAATCGGGGGTCCCAGATAATCTTCATCCAAGAATATTAAAGGAACTGGCATATGAAATTGCAAGCCCATTAGCAAAAAATGTTAATGAATCAGTAAACTCAGGGGTTGTTCCGTATGACTGGAGAATTGCTAACATAGTTCCTAGCTTTAAGAAAGGGGAAAAAAGTGATCTGGGTAACTACAGGCCTGTTAGTTTGACATCTGTAGTATGCAAGGTCTCAGAAAATGTTTTGAAGGAGAAAGTAGTTAAGGACATTGAGGTCAATGGTAATTGGGACATAATACAACATGGCTTTACAAAAGGTAGAGCGTGCCAAACCAACCTGATCTCCTTCTTTGAGAAGGTCACAGATTTTTTAGACAAAGGAAACGCAGTGGATCTAATTTACCTCGATTTCAGTAAGGCATTTGATACGGTTCCACATGGGGAATTATTAGCTAAATTGGAAAAGATGAGGATCAATATGAAAATTGAAAGGTGGATAAGGAATTGGTTAAAGGGGAGACTACAACGGGTCGTACTGAAAGGTGAACTGTCAGGCTGGAGGGAGGTTATAGTGGAGTTCTTATATTATGGGAACAAGTAAATAACTTTTCCTTATTCACTTTCTTCACATCACTCATGATTTCATATACCTCTATCATATCCCCCAATAGTCTCCTCTTTTCCAAGCTGAAAAGTCCTAGCCTCTTTAATCTCTCCTCATATGGGACCCCTTCCAAACCTCTAATCATTTTAATTGCCCTTCTCTGAACCTTTTCTAATGCCAGTATATATTTTTTTGAGATGAGGAGACCACATCTGTACACAGTATTCAAGATGTGGGTGTACCATGGATTTATATAAGGGCAATAAGATATTCTCCGTCTTATTCTCTATCCCCTTTTTAATGATTCCTAACATCCTGTTTGCTTTTTTGACTGCCGCTGCACACTGCGTGGAAGTCTTCAGAGAACTATCCACGATGACTCCAAGATCTTTTTCCTGATTCGTTGTAGCTAAATTAGCCCCCATCATATTGTATGTATAGTTGGGGTTATTTTTCCCAATGTGCATTACTTTACGTTGTCCACATTAAATTTCATTTGCCATTTTGTTGCCCAATCACTTAGTTTTGGGAGATCTTTTTGAAGTTCTTCACAGTCTGCTTTGGTCTTAACTATCTTGAGCACTTTAGTATCATCTGCAAACTTTGCCACCTCACTTTTTACCCCTTTCTCCAGATCATTTATGAATAAGTTGAATAGCATTGGTCCTAGGACTGACCCTTGGGGAACACCACTAGTTACCCCTCTCCATTCTGAAAATTTACCATTTATTCCTACCCTTTGTTCCCTGTCTTTTAACCAGTTCTCAATCCATGAAAGGATCTTCCCTCTTATCCCATGACAACTTAATTTACATAAGACCCTTTGGTGAGGGACCTTGTCAAAGGCTTTCTGGAAATCTAAGTACACTATATCCACTGGATCCCCCTTGTCCACATGTTTGTTGACCCCTTCAAAGAACTCTAATAGATTAGTAAGACATGATTTCCCTTTACCTAAACTATGTTGACTTTTGCCCAACAATTTATGTTCTTCTATGTGTCTGACAATTTTATTCTTTACAATTGTTTCAACTAATTTGCCCGTTACTGACATTAGACTTACTGGTCTGTAATTGCCGGGATCACCAATAGTGCCCTTTTTAAATATTGGTGTTACATTAGCTATCTTCCAGTCATGGATACAGAAGCTGATTTAAAGGACAGGTTACAAACCATAATTAGTAGTTCCGCAATTTCACATCTGAGTTCTTTCAGAACTCTTGGGTCAATGCCATCTGGTCCCAGTGACTTATCAGTTAATTCCAAAACCTTCTCTAGTAACACCGCAATCTGTGACAATTCGTGAGATTTGTCAGCTACAAATGCTGGCTGAGGTTTGGGAATGGCTGGAAGGTGAAAAGAGACAAATTCCTATGACAAATAAGGCACAAATATTCAACAGCGAGGATGACTGACCACAGGAAGAAGCTACCAAGGAAAGTGGTGGATTCTCCGTCTCTTGATGTCATTTAATAAAGACTAGATGCCTTTCTGGAATGTGTTTACCCCAAAAGTAGCTATTGTGGTAGACAGGAGGCCTGTGATATGCAGGGGGTCAGATTAGATGCTCTAACTGTCTCTTCTGGCCATAAAGTCTACTCATTTCTGAGAAACCGAGTGTAGTATTGGGAGCAGCATCTGATGTTTTACTGTCTAGCCGGCTTGCTTCCTAGAATGAACACTCATTGAGTGAGGTGATCCACAGAGAGTAGCTCAAACCTCCAAAGTGTCTGGCCTGCGGCAGGACATTAGCACTGCAGGGGAGGGGTGTGTGTGGGAGTGACATCACAAAGGCCTTTTGCAGGACATCAGCCTATTGGTCAAAGGTGCTGGGGAGGTGGTGACCTCACAGAGAGATGCTGACATCAGCCAGGCAGGACAGGGGCGCAGGGCCAGGGAAACCTCAGAGTCCCCTGTAGCTTTGCTTCAGCAAGTCTCCTTCTCGAGGTCTCTCTTTGAGGACTGAGAGAGTATTAGGGGTCACGTACATGAGCGCCAGGAGGAACCTCTTTTGAGTTTTCTCCTTTCTTTTTCCTGATTTTACTAGAAAACAGACGTCCCTGTTTAGAAGGTAAGAGCCTCCGAGAGGTTTGGAACCTGTTCAGTCTGATGCATCTGGCGCCAGCTGAATTCTAGGCATGGAAAACACTAGCTTAAGGTGGCCGAATTTTATTCCCCACCTGGGATTTTGTCCCTTAGAATCACTGGGGACATTAGGGTTTGTCCTTTTTGTTTTACCTTTTCCTCCATCCCTCCCTCCTTTCTCTTCATCTCTTACTTCTTTTGTCCTTTCTTCTGTTCCCCTCCCACCACCAGGAGGACTCTGTGTGTGTGTCGTGGGGAGTGCTCTGCAATGGGAACAGGGACAATTCTCCAACTTTGGGCAGTCGAGAGCCTGGGTGAGATAAGGGGCGTTAAAGCCCTTTGTAAAGGAGAAAGGGGAGTTTCATGGTGTTGAGCACCAAGGAATTCTAAACTTTGCTAAAACATCTAGTCTGCAGAAACCAGAAATGGTTGGGGCCACGTTGTAACCATTGTCTTTTTTAAAGCCCATTGAGGGATGTGAGTCCCACCCTTTTAGGTATCTGGGGTGCTGGGAGAAGAGAAGAGGTGCCTGTCTCCATTTTATGGCCTCAACAAACTAAGTGCTGTGCCCCAGTTCTCGTCAGAGATCCCTGAAAAAGAACGTCTTCCCATCCATTAACATACCTGGAAAGCTCCTTATTAAACAATCAGTTTGTCAGCACCTACAGGACAATTTGGTTCTTAGGACTAGTGAGCATGGACTTGTCAAGAACAAATCATTCCAAACCAATCCTAGCTCCTACTTTGGCAGGGTTACGGGCCTAGTGGAGGTGGGTAAACAGTAGATGTGATCCATCTTGGTGTTAATAAGGACATTCTCACAAGCAAACTAGGGAGATGTGGTCTAGATGCAATTAGTATAATATGTGTGCACAGATGGTTGAAAGCCCGTACTCCAACAGCCCAGAACCAAACACTCCTCCTCCTGGGCAGTGCGCTCTGACCTCTAATGGTCAGATGCTGCTTAGCACTGTCAGAGCAGCTTTTGCTGGGGGATTCTCCCAGCACTTTCCAATAGTGGGAAAGTATGAAATCCCCATTTGACTGCTGGGGACAGAGCCTAGAGCGGGGAGCAACTTACCCAAAGTCCCACAGGTCAATAGGAAACCAGCAATGGAACCCAGGAGTCCTGACTCCCAGTTCCCTGCTCCAGTCACTCCAGCGGAGCACACTCCCTCTCAAAGCAGGGGGACCGGACATGAAGGCCTGGTTGTAATTGCCAGCTATGGGAGGGAGTGTGCAGCAGTGGTTAGTGAAGGGGCCTGGAAATAAGGACTGCTGGGTCCCATCCCTGGCTCTGACACTTGGTGTGACCCTGAGCCAGTAGCTTCCCCACCCCAGGCCTGTTTCCCATCAGTAGGGTTGGGGTAGCAGCCCCTACAGACCAGGGGGGTTGGGAGGCTCCAGGAAGGTGTGTAAAGTGCCGGGATGTCAGGATCCCGGAGGTGCTGTCACCCCCGCATTAGGCCAGTGTTCTGCACCCCCTGCTGCTGGCTGAGTTTCTCTGTCCCTTGGCAATAAGATAGACTCTTGTTTTCACAGCCAGTCGATCGCCCAGTGCTATCCCCCTGCCTGCTGGCTGGGCAGGGTAACTCCTCAGGTCACCACCACCCTCTCCAGCCTGCCTTGGCTTTGGGGAGTGAGGAGGAGGGCGAGGGACGATACTGAACATCCTCCATCCATCGCTCCGTCAGCAGAGCAAGTGAGTGGCATTAGGGTTCCCCGTTGGCGTCCCCTGTCTGTCTGGGGAGAGGCAGAAAGAGGGGGAACTAATCTCTCCCAAAGGAGATTGGATTTGCAAACCGCCCCCAGGAGCCCCTCGCTCTCAGACCGGGGAGGGGCTTCTCCAGAGCCGTCTCCAGTGTGTTTGGAAAGGTCCCAGCAATGGGGCTCCCAACGCTTCCCTTGTGGGAGACGGTTCCCCAGGCTGAGCGTCTCTGAGCTGGGCCAGACCCTGTGAGCTGCTGAGCATGGAAATCAATGGGAAAGGCGGGGGTCCTGGCCTTGCTCTGCCTCGGGACTTTGACCTGGGGAATGGTTTCCCAGGAGAAGTCCAGACTCCTGGGTTCTGTTCCTTCTCTAGCCTGGGGGGGAGTGTGGCCTGGGACGGCAGGAGGGAGCTGCTTGTCCAAAGTGACTGAGCCCAGTGATGGAAAAGGAGGAGACTCCCCGGGCATTGCAGCCCCAGAGGTGACGAGGGGGAACGCTGGGAGCAGATCATGCAATGAACTCCTGCCAGTGCGTGTAGATTGCATTACATGCACCCCTGTGGGGGGAGGAGGAGCTGCTCTGGCTGGGGCAGGGATGGGGAGGGACCAAACAGGCTGGTTAGTGAGAGGCTGCCTTGACCCCAGACTCACGCCCGCTCCCCGCTCGGTTCCAGGGTGGCCAGGCTCCTGAGGATGTTCAGGAAGAAGGCTCTGCAGGTGGCCCCAGAGCCTGAGGGAAGCAGCTGCCATCTTCCCCGGGAGCAGAGCGGCCCCTCCGTCCCCACTGGCGGGGAAGGAGCTCCCGGCCAGGCCAGGAGGTGGAAGTGCCCAGTCTTCTGGTGGAGAAAACCCGCTCCCAGCGCAGGCGCCGAGGTGGGAGAGGCCAGGTCGAAATGGAGCTGGGCCAGGCTGCGTCTGGGCAGGCAGGACCCAGCGCAGGAGGGGAGCCGGGCAGAGTGACTCTGGGCCATGTTGTGTGGGCAGCAGCAGCCCCAGGAGCCCAGCCCTGATTCCCAGCAGGAGGCATCGCCCGGCCCGGTCAGTGAGGACCTTCCAGCCTCCCCAGGGCAGGAGGTGGAGGATCCCTGTCCCACCACCAGCAGCTCGGCCCGCTTCCCATGGGACAGCAGCAGTGCCTGGGACTCGGGCAGCAGCGAGGCCGATGGGCGCCGCAGCTTTGTTCCAGGTGAGGAGTCAGGCTGGGCTCAGGGAGAGGTGAGGGCGGGGCTGTGAACACCCTGGGCCCAGGCCCTCAATCAGTGCTATGGGGGCGGATCCCCAGCCCAGGGGTCTGGCCTGAGCCACATGAACCCCACTGACACTAGATGCTGCCACTTTGGTCCTCGGTGCTCCAGTTGGGGGGAGGCACCTCCCAGGGAGTCCAGGACAGCGTGGGGGGGGTCTCTTTGCTATGGGCTCCTGCAGGAGTTGGGGGCTGAAGGCATCACTGAGACGGGGGAGTGTGGGGCCCGATCTGCCCTGGGTCCCGGAGGTGGGAAGGGGACACATTGCCCCAGCGTGCCCCTGTCCTTCCCCCGAGTGGCAGCAGGCGTCACCCTGTCCCCTTCTCTCCCTGGTGCAGGGACCGCCAGGGACTCAGGGGACGAGGAGGAGGAATGGGTGGACGTGGCCACAGAGGAGGCTGCTCTCAATAACAGCCGAGAGCAGCTCCAAGACGGAGAAAAGGTACAAACGTTCTCCAGCTGTGCTGGAACCGAGACTGTCCTGCCCCTTCCCAGCACCTGACCCCCTGCAGAGGGTCTTGTCCCTGATGATCCACCAGCCCTAACGGGGACCTTTCTCCTCCATGATCTGGGACCCCAGAGGTGGGGGTGTCTGTCACACACTAGCCGGGTCTCCTCCCCCCACAGGCACTGTCCCAGTTCCTGACCCTGCTTGTGGTGGAGTGGTGGGTGATTTGGACAATGGGCGGGTCCCCACTATCCCCCATTCAGGCCTGAGTCCTGCAGCTACTGTTTGGGGGCAGGGAGGTCTCTGGCTAACTGGCTCTCTCTCCCCTAACCCCACTCCTGGTGGGTGCAGGAGGAGGCCCAGCAGCTCGTGTTCCTGCACGCCATCCACCCCGCGTCTCGCTGCACAGCAGAGAGGGCAGGACACACTGGAGCCGCACTGCTGCAAGGCGGCTGTGGCGGAGAGGATTGTGGTGAGCGAGACACGGCGCCCAGAGGGAGGACAGAGACATGGGAGGGGCAGGGGTCTCCCCAGGCCAATGGATGGGGGATGGCTGGTGCTGGAGGGGCAGCTGAGGGCAGAGATTGCTGGGGCTGAAGACTGGGGAGAAGAGACGGGAGAAATTCGGAGAGTGGTCACTATTGGGCAGGAATCGGAGGAGTGGGAGGCAGGTGGGGGGATCCTGCTGGTTGTGTGGGGCCCTGGCTGTGTAATCTCCTCACTGGGAAGTGTCAGTGAGGCCCGAATCTCACACGCTCCTTTGGGTCTCACAGGAGCTCATTGAGGAGCTGCCTGATAACTCTCCACCCGGCGCCGTCCTCGCCAACTCCCTGATTGCTGTGGGCAACCTCAGGTACCGAGACCCGCCGGCCCGGTTCCCCTAACCCCAATGCTGCTCAGGCCCAGGGCTGGGAGTCACTGCCCCTCCCACTCCCAGGTCACCGCCCAAGGGTGGCTCCTCTGGCAGAGGTGCGGGGAAGGTTCACTCTCTCCTGGCTGGGCTGTTCTTTTCACTCCAGTAACATTGCAACGGCTTTGCAATGGGGAGAGGCTCACACCCAGGATCAGATACAGGAGGGGCAGCAGGGTGCAGGGAACAGGGGCTATTCCTGCCCTGCCACTGTCTGTGTGAGAAACCTTGGCCTTGTCATTCCCTGGCTCGGTGCCTCAGTTTCCCTTCTTGCCAGCCTGTGCCTATTTCCCTGCAGTTTCACCTGCGTGTTGGTGCCAGTCCCATCCCCGTACTGCACAGTCTAATACCGGCTCCTCTCTCTTGCCAGCACCATGACACCTGCCCTGGAGCCAGAGCTGGAGACCCACCTCCTCCGAGCTGCCCTGCACGCCGTCTTCACCCTGGGCATGGAGAAGGACACCGCCCAAGTTCAGGTAGATCATGCTAAAGTCATGGATTGAAGAGCCAGCTGTCATCCTGCCATGAGTCCTTGCTAATTGCCTGCAGTGGGATGTGAAGGAGAGAGGCCAGGATATGTGTTTGGGGGTCTCACCAGTGCTTCCCAGAGACCCCACTTCCCATCCTGTGGCAAGTTTAGCCCCAGTTTCCCTAATTCTGACCCATGGCTCTCCCTTGCTTTCAGGATCTGCCTAGGGTCTTGCCAGACCTCCTGGACGCCATGCTGGGGAACCTGCTGGTAGAGTCCCCAGACACCGACAGGCTCCAGTACATCTTGGAGGTGAGCCCGATGAGAGGGGTGGGGGCAATTTTACCTTCACTCTTAGATCCATTTTCCAGTCTGTCCTCCTAGCCGGGCCCCCAGTGGGCATCCTTGGTCAGGGCAGTCAGTGCAATGCTTCCTTTCCCCACAGCACATTAACTACTGGATCATGTCCAGGGTGCCGCGAGAGAGAGCCAGGGCCGTTAAGAGCAGCACGGCCCTGCTCAGATTCACCATCACCCTCCCTGAGTTTGACATAAGTGACCTCTGACTGTGCTCCAGGTTCATGCCTCCCTGTCATCCTGGAGCAGCTGGGGAAGCAAGTCCTCATGGAGGGCCCTGTCCACAGCCCTGTGCTCCAGGCTTCCTTGGGGGCAGAGGAAATTAAGGGTCTGGCTCTAGCTCCTATCCTCTAGCATCTCCTGCAGAGGGGCTGAGGGGAAGGAGAGTCCTGGCCCGGGGGGACTGGGAGCTAACAGGAAAATGCTGATGGAGTCCCCTCTCCCTCTCCCGTCCATTAGAACTCAGCGGAATTCCCCAGGATGGGTCACCACATGGCACAGCTGGCTCTGTCCGTCAGTGACCCAGCCAAGGACATCAGCCGGCAGGCCAGGGAGGGGCTTTACCGGCTCTACCAGCTGCTGCTGCACCAGAGGGGTAAGGAACCCAGCTGGGAAATGGCACCCGCTAGAAGAGTGAGACTGGGACCCCAGCCAATTTCTCCGAGACTGACCCCGGCTGGAGGATGAGTCTCTCTATCACTTTCTGTGTTCCACACCACGCCCTGCAATTCTGTTGGGCCAGGCACGCAGCGAGGACTCTGCCCACTGTGCAGCCACCAATGGGATTGGAAGGACACAAGCCCTGCAACCAGAAGGACAAATGTGTGTGTCTCTCTCTCCCTGTCACCTACTCCCTCCTGGGGGAAACCCAGCAGCTGATGGGGGAAAAGATGAGCAGCTGCATTAGCCTCAGGAGATTGGGGCGGGGCCCAGGCCTCATTCCCATCCTGTGGCCATTCGCTGGCCTGGCACAAGGAGCCTGGTGGGGAATGAAAGGGAGAGCAGGTGCTCCTGGGAAGGGAGATGAATTCACCTCCATGAGCAGGAGCGAGCCAGCTTGTCCCCGGAGCAGCTCCACCCAGCTCTTTAGCCAGGTTAATTAATGACCAGCTTTGCTTTATCCCAGACTTACGTTCTTAGGACAGGGTGCTATCGCTCTTGGGAAGGGCAGGAGAGTCCCCCAAGTGCCCTCTGCGAGACTCTCCTGTCCCACAGGGCCGCACCCAATTCCTAGTGGTCTGGTGTCTGTGTCACCCGAGCCACCACCCAGAGTTGCTCCCATAACTGGCAGCCTGGGAGGCCAAGGACTGACGGGTGATGGCGTCTGACCAGGCAGGGCTGAGGCACATGGGCAGGGGACGCTTGTCCTGCTGCTGGCAAGGCTGGACCCCTTCTGGAGAGAACAGGAGGATTCAGTCAGCAGTAGGGTTACCATGTCTAATAAATAAAAAAAGAGGACCCTCCACGGGCCCTGACCCCGCCCATTTCCCCACCCCCTAGCCCCGCCCCAACTCCGCCCCTTCCCCGCCCTAACTCAGCCCCCTCCTCCCTCCCACTCCCAGCTATGGGGAAAGGGCTGCCCCAGCGCTACCGGCTTCACGGTTTGCCGGGCAGCCCCCAGACTCTGCGCCCCCGACTGGCGCTTCCTCAGCGCAGCTGGAGCCCGGGAAGGGAAGTGCCTGGCTGGCGGCTGGGGGTCCGGAGGCAGGGGGGGCTGCCCGAAGCCGGTAGCGCTGGCTCGGGCAGCTCGGCTCTTAAAGTCTGAGAGGGGAGGAGCGGAGCAGATCAGAGCAGCCGCGGGAGGGGAAGTGCCCGGCCGGCATTTTCCCGGACATGTTTGGCTTTTTGGCAATTCCCCCCGGACAGGCGTTTGATTGCCGAAAAGCAGGACATGTCCGGGAAAAACCGGACGTATGGTAACCCTAGTCAGCAGGGGCTGCCGATCCGTCCCATTCACCAGGGCTGCCATCCTGCGGCTTCAGCATTAGTGGCTGGGGTGACTTGGGGAAAGGTCTCAACCTCCCCACATCCCACTTCACTGCTGCCAGAATCCCTCCTGCTCCCCCCGCTACAGTCCCCTCCCTACCCAACCTGGGTGGGGCTGGAGGACTGGGGTCTGAGAACTTGAGCTGTGGATTGGAGGTGGAACAGCTGTCAGGGGCACTGAGGGGGAAGTGGCAGGAGCTCCCCGTACAAGGAGGGGGGTTGCCACTGGAGGTCACTAGGAAGGACAACAAGACTCCATCCTGGGAATCAGGAGGGGGAATCCATCCCTCAGAGGTGGGCAGGGGCTGGGTGGAAATGCTGCTGATTCCAGGGGCCGTTAATCCCCCCTGATTCCTCGGAGGTGTCTGAGTCTCAGACAGGTTCTCGTTCCCTTGCAGCAGGACGACGACATGGCCAATGTGATGCGCCAGCTCCGTATCATGCGGCACTTGCGCCAGGTGCCCGAGGCGCTGCAGGGCCTGTGCCTCTGAGGCCACCAGCAACTCCCGCTCTCTGCTGCAGGTACTGCTCTGGCTCTCTGTAAATGGGGAGCTAGTGGAAGGGGAAATGGAGCCCCCTGGCACTCACAGAAACCCTCTCCCCTCTCTGTGGAGCAGGGTCCTTTCCTCTGCCCCCAAATTCCTTCATCTGGGACAGGAGCTCTTTCCCTCACACCCATTCCCCTCCCCCCTTTCCTTGATCTACCCCCATCCCATTCCCCCTGCGCCCAGGCAGAGCTCTGCCTGCCCCATATGGTGCAGAAAGGCCTGTGATATGCAGGGGGTCAGATTAGATGCTCTAACGGTCTCTTCTGCCCATAAAGTCTACTCATTTCTGAGAAACCGAGTGTAGCATTGGGAGCAGCCTCTGCTGTTTTACTGTCTAGCCGGCTTGCTTCCTAGAATGAACACTCATTGAGCGGGGTGATCCACAGAGAGTAGCTCTGTGACATACTGGTGGAGGGTCTGCAAGGTCCATGGCCACCCCAGCCACCTCCACCTTGCCTGCCTCATGGGGGTTTGTGTCAGAGGACACCTTCTCCTTCTCCTTTCTTTCTAACTTCTTAGGGCCCTGGCCCCTCGTTCAGCCACTCAGCAATTTCCTAAGCAGGCCGTGTCTTTTGATGTGGCCTGCTTCTCTGCCCCCAAAACAAAGAACTCTTGCTCCCATCTTGGCATTAGGCCACGCTTGTACACTTTCTCATGCCCTTCTCCCTGGGCTAACCTTCTCAGCACAGCCCAGGCATGCTCTCCTTCTCTGCTCTTTTTGTCCATGGGCATAGCAGACCCTGGGTTGATTTCCCTTTGCAGGATCTCTCACAGGTATTGCTGCTGCTGCATCTGTAGCTCCACCTGCACTTCCTTCTGCGTCTGTTGGTTTTCTAGGAGCTGCTGGAGAAACCCCTAGATCTGCTTTGGCTGCTTAGCCAGTCCCTGGAACTGAAGTGGGAAATCCAGCGACCAGCTTGGTCCCTTGATACACCTGCTTGGGGGAGGGATAGCTCAGTGGTTTGAGCATTGGCCTGCTACACGCGGGGTTGTGAGCTCAATCCTTGAGGGGGCCATTTAGGGATCAGGGCAAAAAATTGTCTGGGGATTGGTCCTGCTTTTAGCAGGGGATTGGACTAGATGACCTCCGGAGGTCCCTTCCAACCCTGATATTCTATGATTCCTTCAGCAACCAAGACTTCCCTCACGGATCACAGGGGGAACTCAATCCTGCCAACTATGCTAATCATAAATGAATCTACTCATCGTTAGGTGCCCCCCGGCGGCCAGGCATGGCATCACAGCCCTCTCGCTGGGCTAGCGTCCCCCATCCATGGTCGCTCCAGCACCACGGCAGTTTCTCTGCCTGGTAACTCCGGCCAGGTCACCACCTTTAGTCCACCCTTCTGCGGCCCAGCTTGCCTCACACTAAAAGTCCAAAGAGGTCTTTCCACAGACAGAAGTCCTTCTGCCATCGCTGGGGCACTTGCTCAGCCTGTAGCCCCCTTGCTGGGCTTGGGAACCCTCTCCAGGTGCGTGTACGCCGCCTCCTCTGGGGCCGGTAGGGGAACCCAGTCCCACCCTGACATTGATAGCAGCCCAGGGCCCTGGACCCAACAGCTAGGTCTGCACCTTTCTCTTTGCTGCACTTTTCCAACCTCTCTTCTCAAGTTCCCCTCCAGGCTTTCCTTGCTGCTCTGAACTTCCTACCTCGTTCTCAATCCTGTTGCTACCCCAGCTGGGCTGTATCACCACTGAAGTCTGGCTCTTTAGGGGGGCGGATATGGTGCCTCTCAGTTCGGGCTCATTCTGTAATCAGCTTTCTGTGAGTGCCAGGGGGCTCCATTTCCCCTTCCACTAGCTCCCAATTTACAGAGAGCGAGAGCAGTAGCTGCAGCAGGGAGCGGGAGTTGCTGGTGGCCTCAGAGGCACAGGCCCTGCAGCGCCTCAGGAACCTGGCGCAAGTGCCGCATGATACGGAGCTGGTGCATCACATTGGCCGTGACGTCCTCCTGCTGCAAGGGAACGAGAACCTGTCTGAGACTCAGACGCCTCCGAGGAATCAGGGGGGATTAACGGCCCCTGGAACCAGCAGCATTTCCACCCAGCCCCTGCCCATCTCTGAGGGATGGATTCCCCCTCCTGACCCCCAGGATGGAGTCTTGTTGTCCTTCCTAGTGACCTCCAGTGGCAACCCCCCTCCTTGTACGGGGAGCTCCTGCCACTTCCCCCGTCAGTGCCCCTGACAGCTGTTCCACCTCCAATCCACAGCTCAAGTTCTCAGACCCCTCTCCTCCAGCCCCACCCAGGTTGGGTAGGGAGGGAACTGTAGCGGGGGGTCAGGAGGGATTCTGGCAGCAGTGAAGTGGGATGTGGGGAGGTTGAGACCTTTCCCCAAGTCACCCCAGCCACTAATGCTGAAGCCGCAGGATGGCAGCCCTGGTGAATGGGACGGATCGGCAGCCCCTGCTGACTGAATCCTCCTGTTCTCTCCAGCAGGGCCGGCTTTAGGAAGGGCGGGGCCCAATTCGAACATTTTTGGCGGGGCCCCGGCAGGGATGACTAACAAAAAAAATAATGGGAAAAAAAGCCTTTAATTTCTTCCATGTATTATTTACTTTCCATAACTATATAAAAAATAAAATGATATATTCTGTACATTGCATCATATATGCTGTTGATCGGTTATTAATGAGCTCCATTTCACGTGTCTGGGTCGCCGCCACTCCCTGGGGGTGTGCTAGGGTGACCAGATGTCCTGATTTTATAGGGACAGTCCCGATTTTTGGGTCTTTTTCTTATAGGATCCTATTATCCCCCACCCCCTGTCCCGATTTTTCACACTTGCTGTCTGGTCACCCTAGTGGTGTGCACATGTGTGGGTCCCAGCTGCTCCCTGCCCCCCTCATTGAAGCAGGTGTGCAGGGTGACTGCCCTGGGAACTGCAGGGCACCAGTGGACATGGGGCTGGCTGGAGGCAGGGCAGGGGCTCACTGGAGGTAGGGTCTGGCTGCAGGCAGGGCAAGGGGTGCGGGGCTGGCTGGAGACAGGGGTGTGTGGGGCTGGCTGGCTTTGGGCAGGGCCGCAGGGGGGTGCGGCAGGGGTTGCCTGGAGACAGGGCAGGGGGTGCGGCAGAGGCTGGCTGTGGGCAGGGGGTGCAGGGCTGGCTGCAGGCAGGGCAGGGGGGCAGGGCTGGTGCGGGCAGAACAGGGGTGGCGGGGCTAGAGGTAGGGCAGGGGTGCAGCAGGGGCTGGCTGCGGACAGGGGGTGCAGGGCTGGCTGGAGACAGGGCTGGCTGCCTGCAGGGCAGGGGGTGCGGGCTGGTGCGGGGACGGGGTGCAGCAGAGGCAGCTTTAAATAGCCCCCGAGCCCCCCGCTATCCCAGGGCTCTGGGGGCTATTTAAAGGGCCCAGGGCTCCCCTGCTTCTACCGCCCCGGCCCTTTAAATAGCCGCAGGAGCCCTGGGGAAGCAGCGGGGCTCCAGTGGCTATTTAAAGGGCCGGGGCGGTAGAGGCAGCGGGAGTCCCGGACTTTTTAAATAGCCCCCAGAGCCCCACAGCCCTACCCCAGGGCTCCAGCAGTGGGGGTCTGGTGGCAATTTAAAGGGCCTGGGGCTCCGGCCCCTGCTGGGAGCCCTAGGTCCTTTAAATTGCCCCCTGGGGAAGCCGGACCACCCTGGTACAGCCACAGAGCCGCAGGGAGGGGAACCCTGAGGTGTGGGGGCTGGGTGGGTACTGGGAGTTCCTCCTGAAGGGACGGGGGTTGGCCAAGGTCACTCAGCCCCGGGGTGTGGGAGGGGGACAGGCTGAGGGCACTCAGAGCCCCAGGAAGTGGGGGGGGGCGCTGAGGGGAGGGACTGGCCAGGGGCACTCAGAGCTCGGGGGAGGGGCTGTCCGGGGGGGAGGGCACTCACAGCCCCAGGAGGTGTGGGGGGAGGAGCACACAGGATTTCAGGAATTCCCTGGCAGTGAAGAGCTGCTGGCGGCAGGGAGGAGCCAGCCGTGACAATCCCCACTTGGGATCCCTGGCTGGGCTAGAGGGTATGGGGGCCCGTGGCCAAGCTGCAGCGGAAGGTGACCTGAAGAAAATGCCTCGGCCTCCAGCTAGGAAGGGCCTGGGCCAGACAATGACCCACCACGCAGTGTCCCAGCTCCCTGCCCCACACCTGTGGGGCACGGCCCCTCCTCTGTAGGGAGGTTGGCATGTACCTTAGTGCTGCTTCCTCCATCCCCAAAGGCCTCTCCCAGCCACTCTCTGGCAACCCCTGCCGTTCAGTATGCACATTACCCTGCTGTGACATACCGGGGGGGGGGGAACCCCTCGGGGTTGGGGGGGCTGTCACACAGCTGGGCAATTTTACCCGGCTGGGCAGGAGTGACTGTCTCTCTGGAGCTGGAAAAAGCAACAGAGGGTCCTGTGGCACCTTTGAGACTAACAGAAGTACTGGGAGCATAAGCTTTCGTGGGTAAGAACCTCACTTCTTCAGATGCAAGACTTGCATCTGAAGAAGTGAGGTTCTTACCCACGAAAGCTTATGCTCCCAGTACTTCTGTTAGTCTCAAAGGTGCCACAGGACCCTCTGTTGCTTTTTACAGATTCAGACTAACACGGCTACCCCTCTGATCTCTGGAGCTGGGGTCTCAGCCAAGGTGTCTCTCTGCCCTTCCCCCCAGTAGCGCCCCACATTGAGTTCCAGCCCCACATTCACACCCACAAGTGCTGGTGGGTTCCAATCCCAGCTGAACACGCCCACCCGGCCCTAGTGCAGAGCAGAAGGGCCCAGCGCTTCCCCACAGACCCTCTGGCTCTCCGAGCCCGCTCTTACCCATCACCGCAGCACGTCTGGCCCATGCTGAACGCTGCTGCTCTGTGCAGAGAGGCTGGCACTTCTCGCTTCTGCCGTACGAGGGGCAGGTGCTGCTACCGACTGCTCCCCCTAACCCCCGCCCTGCTGCGTTCTGGGGATGCTGCTCTGTTGTGGAGCTCTCAGGTGTCTTGAACTGGAATTTGTTTGGAGAGAAACTGCTAAGGAGCCTTATCAGCCCCGAGCAGAGAGTACCTGGGAGCCTGCCTGGGTCGGGCGGGTCTGGTACAGCCTCCCGCCAGATAAGGCTCTTCCCTGGACCTGCCACCCATTGGAATCTGGAACGATTCCCTCCGAGGTAACACCCGGGGCAGCCAGGGCAGGGCAGGGCACGGCCTGCTCCCCGGGAGCGTTAGGGCTTTCAGGAGTCAGAGGTGCCAGCGGAGCAGGTTGTACGTTAAAGCAGCAAAGGCAGTTGGGGGGCAGAGGAATTGGGTGCTTTGCCATTGCACTTGATCAGCTCAATTTGAAAATTCTTTCAAAGGAAATCCAGATGTATACATCTGACTGGGGTACATGTACACACATACACACGCACACTCACATGTGCACACACTCATGTGCACATACACGTACACGCATACATACACACATGTACACATACACATATGTACAGATGTACACATACACGCACACACGCTGTCCCTGGAGCGCCCCAGGATGCGACTGACGGGGTGGCTGGCTATTATGGAGGCAGAAGGGGGTTGGGAGAAAATAATCAAGAAGAACTTTTGCTGAAAATGCAAACCTAAGCTGGAAATCTGTGCAGGGCTGGGTCAGCGAAAATGATCTTTTGAGCTGTTCTTATTAACCGTGGTCCTGTACTTCCTGGTTTGCGTTGGACCCAGGCAGGAGACTGGGCTGCTCTGAGCTGTAGAAGCCATTGGAATGAGCCAGGTCGGAATGAGCCAGGCCCTCAGAGCCTTCTGTCACCAATCGCCCCAGCAGTCACTGATCCACACCAAACCACGTCCTTCCAGTCAGGCAGTTTCATATGCACACGTCAAACCCTTGGTTTGCCACTCAGACACCACGGTGATGGGCACAGTAAGGACCGAGAGACGCTAAACAGGCAGACAGACAAGGAAATAGTGGCCCTGCCTACAGGTGTGTGTGTGGTGCAAACGGATGAACACCAGTTGCTGGCTGAAGGCACAACCTTAATTCCTGCATCTCCTGTCTGTCAGCTATCGTTCGCTTGGCAGCCTGAGCTCCGATTTCTAACGCAGCGTTTTGCTCTGGCCTATTGTGGTTCTCATGTCTGGGGGCGCCTTGGCCCCTGGTATCAGGAGCGGTGCTAAGGAGGCTGCTTTTCAAAGGTCCTTAAGTAGGGTTGCCAACTTTCTACTTGCACAAAACCAAATGCCCTTGACCCAACCCCTTTCATTCCCTTCCCCAAGGCCCCACCCTCACTCACTCCAGCCCAGCCCACCTCTCTCAGTCGTTCGCTCTCACACCCTCACTCACTTTCACTGGGTTGGAGCTGGGGGTTGGCGTGCAGGGAGGGGTGAGGGCTCCGGTGGGGATGCGGGCTCTGGGATTGGGCTGGAGATTAGGGGGTTGGGGTGCCAGAGGGGGATCCGGGCTGGGACAGAGGGTTGGGGTGCGGACTCTGGGAGGGAGTTTGGGTGCGGGAGGGGGCTCAGGGCTGGGGTAGGGGATTGGGGTGGGGGTGTGGGGTCTGGGAGGGATTAGGGTACAGCAGGGGGTTCCGACCTGGGGCAGGGGGTTGGGGTGCCGGGTGTGAGGTCTGGGAGGGAATTTGGGTGTGGGAGGGGGTTCCGACCTGGGGCAGGGTTTCTGGGTGCGAGCTCCGGCCAGGCGGCGCTTACCTCAGCCAGCTCTTGGTCAATGGCACACCGGTGCTAATGCAGGCTCCTGACCCCTGGTCTCCCTCCGCTGGTAGGCTCTGAGCAAGGCCTGCCCAGAGAACATGGATGACGAGCTCTCGATCCTGCTGACAGCACCCCCCAGCACAGACAAACTCCAGCACATCTTGGAGGTGAGCAGAATGGGGAGGGGCCGCAGGGGTTTTACCTTAGCCCTGGGGACTCCTAGAAAGAAGAGACTGGAAAATCCATATTTCTATTGGATCCTTCCGAGTATGCATTGGTGATATAAACTCACTGGGTGACCTTGGGGTAACTCACTTCCCCCTTACGGCATCAGTCTTCTCCACTATCAAATCTACACTGGGGAAGAAGGACAGAAGCCCCGACAATCACCTTCACCTCTGGGTGTCTGGTCCTGGGAGCCGAAACCAACTGGACTATCTGCCCCATCTCCTAAACTGCCCTGTCTTTCCCTCCTAGGGCCTTGTCCTTAGTGCTCAGCCTGGCCCCTTCCCAGCTTGTCCCTGACCTTTAAAGGACGCTCCAAGCCCCTCCCATGCCTGCTTCCCTTGGGGTCTCTCTCCTGGCTGAGTACAGGCTGCCCTTCTATCTCTCAGCAGGCCTGGTGTGACAATGCGGTTCTGGCGGAACCCAATTGAGAGTGCCAACTCAGGACAAATTGCTCAAATAGGGCAGTTACAGCCCAAGGCTGGGGGTTTTTCCACCTCTAAGGCAAACCAAACCAGCCAGACTAAGAGGACTTCGGTCTCACCCCACTGGCTAACCGCAAGTCTCACAAGCAATCTCCTTAGACACTCCAGTTTCCCAGTATTACCACCAGTGCCACTCGTTATGGGGACAAATGGTTATGAAAACCAATACCCCAGTAAAAGAAAAAGGTTCTCCTGATCCCAAAGGACCAAGCCCCAAACCCAGGTCAATATACAAATCACATCTTACCCACAAATCACGCTGTTGCCAATCCTTCAGAATCTAAAATCTAAAGGTTTATTCATAAAAGGAAAAAGATAGAGATGAGCGTTAGAATTGGTTAAATGGAATCAATTACATACAGTAATGGCAAAGTTCTTGGTTCAGGCTTGCAGCAGCAATGGAATAAACTGCAGGTTCAAATCAAGTCTCTGGAATACATCCCCCGCTGGGATGGGTCCTCAGTCCTTTGTTCAAAGCTTCAGCTTGTAGCAAAGTTCCTCCAGAGGTATGAAGCAGGATTGAAGACAAGATGGAGATGAGGCATCAGCCTTATATAGTCTTTTCCAGGTGTAAGAACACCTCTTTGTTCTTACTGTGGAAAATTACAGCAAAATGGAGTCTGGAGTCACATGGGCAAGTTCCTGCATACTTTGCTGAGTCTCAAGGCATATTTGCCTTCTCTCAATGGGTCCATTGTATAGCTGATGGTCCTTAATGGGCCATCAAGCAGGCTCGGCAGAGCTAACACCAGTTTGTCTGGGATGTCACCCAGCAGCATAGCATAAGTTTGAAATACAGACAGTATAGAGCCAATATTCATAACTTCAACTACAAAAGTAATACACACATATAGACAGCATAATCATAACCAGTAAACCATAATCTTGTCTTAGACACCCCATTTGACCCCCTTTATACAAGATTTGCGTGCCACTACAGGACCTCGGTTGCAACAATGATCTATATGGTCCCAGATTATATCAATAACGTCACACCTGGGTCCTAGTCACAGGCTGAGTCTTGTCACGTGACCCCCACACTTATTCCCTTCACCCTAGGGACCTGCATCACCTCGGCCAGGTGCAGTTGAGCTCCAACCCCTTTCCTGGCCATCTCACCCTGGGACAGGTTGAAACTGGTAACCTGTGGGTAACAGTAACTGGTTGCTCCCAAAGGTGCTGAAGACACAATGGAAGAGGAAATCCTTTGGCCTGGATTGAAATTATTCCGACTGAAAGTGAATGAGAGAAAATAGGTCCAGAGTTCTCTTCCTAGCAGCAGAAAATGTAGCGATTGATAGAGGTTCAGGTCAGAAAGGACCATTATGTGCATCTAGTCGCCCCTCCTGTACAACTCAGGGCTAGAATGTGACCACGTGGTTCCTTCAGCCAACCATAGCATGGGACTGAGTCAGAGCACGTCTTTTGGAACGACATCCATATGTAGGAGAGCCAGCTGGCTACCAGAAAATCTCTCTTCTGCAGTGACATGGGGTTAAGGGACACGGGGGAAAAGACATGGCGGCTGTGACTAAACTTAGAGCAGCAAGGCCAGGAAAACCAGGGTTAGGTCCCAGGCCTGGCTATCAGATCTGCTGTTTTCTATTCCTGGCTTTGGGACCATGAGCGAGTCTCTGCACCGCTGGGTGCCTCGGTTTCCCCAGCTATCAAATGGAGCTAATCAAGGTTTTGTTTCTTCTCCCCATTTTACAGGGTGGGAAACCGAGACACAGTTGGGACCTGTCTACACTACAGGTCTGTCGTGCGTTTGTAATCTGCTGACCCCCACATGTTGTTCAGAGCCTATGGACAACACAGCTCCTAAAGGTACGTTTGTTCTGTGCTTATCCCCTCTGTACCAGCAGGGCTGGACAGCATTTCTCACTGTGATGTGGGGAGCAGGTCCTGGGTACTAAGGGTCTGAAGAAGCTCTCAAGGACTAATTTTTTAAAATAATTGTTATCAATGAATTGGGAGAAAACATACAATCACTGCGGATAAGATTGAGGGGTGACAAAATACAGGCAGAGTGGTAATTCCTGATGGGGAGAGGGCAGTGATACAGAGTGATCTGGCTCATTCGGCCAGCTGGACCCATTCAAAGAAAACAAGTTTGAGCAGAGCCCAATGCAAGGTCCTATACGTGGCAACAAGGCACGCCGGCCACACCTCCAGAATGGGGACGTGGATCCAGGAAAGCAGTGACTCTGAAAAGGATTTAGGGGCCAGAGTGGAGAAGCCACTCAACATGAGCTCCCAGTGTGATGCTGTGGTGAACAGGGCTAAAGCCATCATTAGACGTAGGAGCAGAGCCGTGAGTAGGATAGGGAGGTGACACAGCAGCAGTGAGACTGCTATTGGAATACTGCCTCCAGTCTTGGTGTCCTCCTTTGAAAAAGATGGTCCTAGAAATTGGAGCTGGGGCAGCAAAGAGCCATGAAATGTTCTGAGGGCTGGAGAAAAATGCCTTCTAGTGAGCTATGGAAAGAGCTCAACCTGTTTAGCTTATCAAAAGAAGATTGAAGGGGACTTCATTGAAGTGTTGAAGTGCCTTAATGGAGAGAAAATACTGGGTATTAAAGGGCTCTCTAGTCTAGCAGAGAAAGGCAGAACAAGACCCAATGGCTGGAAGGTGAAAAGAGACAAATTCCTATGACAGATAAGGCACAAATATTCAACAGCGAGGATGATTGACCACAGGAAGAAGCTACCAAGGAAAGTGGTGGATTCTCCATCTCTTGATGTCATTAATAAAGACTAGATGCCTTTCCGGAATGTGTTTGCCCCAAAAGTAGCTATTGTGGTAGACAGGAGGCCTGTGATATGCAGGGGGTCAGATTAGATGCTCTAACGGTCTCTGCTGCCCATAAAGTCTACTCATTTCTGAGAAACCGAGTGTAGCATTGGGAGCAGCTTGTGATGTTTTACTGTCTAACCGGCTTGCTTTCTAGAATGAACACTCATTGAGTGGGGTGATCCACAGGGAGTAGCTCAAACCTCCAAAGTGTCAGCCCTGTGGCAGGACATTAGCACTGCAGGGGAGGGGTGGGTGTGGCAGTGACATCACAAAGGCCTTTCATGTCCTATCATGTTTACTCAGATCAGATTAGGACATAATAGAATGGCTGAAATAGTCTATTTTATTTGTATTTTATTATGTTGCAATTGTTAAGAGCAGCAACTACTTAGCTCAGACTGAAACATCTCATCTAATTTTTGAGATCTAAGTGTCTCCTCTTTGTGTAGCTCAAACCTCCAAAGTGTCTGCCCTGTGGCAGGACATTAGCACTGCAGGGGAGGAGTGGGTGTGGCAGTGACATCACAAAGGCCTTTTGCAGGAACTCAGCCTATTGGTCAAAGGTGCTGGGGAGGTGGTGACCTCACAGAGAGATGCTGACATCAGCCAGGCAGGACAGGGGCGCAGGGCCAGGGAAACCTCAGAGTCCCCTGTAGCTTTGCTTCAGCAAGTCTCCTTCTCGAGGTCTCTCTTTGAGGACTGAGAGAGTATTAGGGGTCACGTACGTGAGCGCCAGGAGGAACCTCTTTTGAGTTTTCTCCTTTATTTTTCCTGATTTCACTAGAAAACTGACGTCCCTGTTTAGAAGGTAAGAGCCTCCGAGAGGTTTGGAACCTGTTCAGTCTGATGCATCTGGCGCCAGCTGAATTTTAGGCATGGAAAACACTAGCTTAAGGTGGCCGAATTTTATTCCCCACCTGGGATTTTGTCCCTTAAAATCACTGGGGACATTAGGGTTTGTCCTTTTTCTTTTACCTTTTCCTCCATCCCTCCATCCTTTCTCTTCATCTCTTACTTCTTTTGTCCTTTCCCCGTTCCCCTCCCACCACCAGGAGGGGGGGGGGGGTCTGTGTCGTAGGGGGTGCTCTACAACTCCCATTGTGGGAGGTCCACCGAAAAATGTGGCGTTGAAATAGTGCTCAGACAGTGATCCCCAGCGGTGACCTGGGCCATCCTTTGGGCTCTCTGGTGAGAACCCTCATCCTCCCGCCCCTCAGTCGCTACCCTGATTGGCTGAGCAGGGGGTTATTGACAGGGAGGAGACTCAGGTCCCTGTTGTTTTCTTTTAAGACCAAGTAAATAGTCATAACCAGTCATATGTTCAACAAATTTTGCTGCTTCTCTGCAGTTCATTATTTTCTCTACCATTCCAGTTCTCCTAAAATACTTGCTGAATAATTACTATGAACTCTTGCTGGTCTGGAACTCACTTGAGAACACTTTATTCAGGTCATTCAATGTCTGAAATTCAAGATCCGATGGTTAGTTTGAAAATCAGGGCTCTTGGGTCCTATTCCCAACTCTGCCACGGACTGGCTGTGTGACCTAAGACAAGTCAATTCTCCTTTCTCAGCCTTAGCTTCTCCCTCTTTCAAGTAGGGATAACAATCCGCTCCTACCTACCTCCCGACAGGTGGAGGATGGGGATCTATTGGAGAGTGTCACTAGGAGCAGTGCATAAGATGAGGTGTCCTATCATGTTTACTCAGATCAGATTAGGACATAATAGAATGGCTGAAATAGTCTATTTTATTTGTATTTTATTATGTTGCAATTGTTAAGAGCAGCAACTACTTAGCTCAGACTGAAACATCTTATCTAATTTTTGAGATCTAAGTGTCTCCTCTTTGTGTGCGACGAGACAAACACGTACTCCTGTTCTTTTTGTGACACAGAAGATGCTTTTGTTTTGCAACAAAATATTTTTGCAAAGAATTTTCATGCCACTTGATATGATTTCAAGAAACAAAGTGGTTTAGTTTGAATGGGATTTTCGGACAGAAACGGTTTCAATGAAATTTCCCCACCATCTCGATTTCTGGGCTCTATCCCTGTCTTTGGGGGGTTTGCTGTCTGTTAGAACAGGAGTCTGATTTGGATAGGGATAGAGACCTCTTTAATGTTTTTAATGAAGTAAATACTAATGGGAATTGTGTGATCATGGGAGACTTTAACTTCCCAGATATAGACTGGAGGACAAGTGCTAGTAATATAATAGGGCTCAGATTTTCCTAGATGTGATAGCTGATGGATTCCTTCACCAAGTAGTTGAAGAACCAACAAGAGGGGATGCCATTTTAGATTTGGTGTGGGTAGTGAGGATCTCTTAGAAGAAATGGTTGTAGGGGACAGCCTTGGTTTGAGCGATCATGAGCTAATTCAGTTTAAACTAAATGGAAGGGTAATGGAAGGGTAAGCAAAAATAGATCTGTGACTAGGGTTTTTGATTTCAAAAGGGCTAACTTTAAAAAATTAAGGAAATTAGATAGGGAAGTGGATTGGACTGAAGAACTTGTGGATCTAAAGGTGGAGAAGGCCTGGAATTACTTCAAGTCAAAGTTGCAGAAACTATCAGAAGCCTGCATCCCAAGAAAGGGGGGGAAATTCTTAGGCAGGAGTTGTAGACCAAGTTGGATGAGCAAGCATCTCAGAGAGATGATTAAGAAAAAGCAGAAATCCTACAAGGTGTGGAAGATGGGAGTGATCAGCAAGGAAAGCTACCTTACTGAGGTCAGAAAATGTAGGGACAAAGTGAGAAAGGCCGAAAGCCATGTAGAGTTGGACCTTGCAAAGGGAATTCAAACCAATAGTAAAAGGTGTGACAGGTTCTATAGCCATATAAATAAGAAAACAAAGAAAGAAGTGGGACCGCTAAACACTGAGGATGGAGTGGAGGTTAAGGATAATCTAGGCATGGCCCAATATCTAAACAAATACTTTGCCTCAGTCTTTAAGAGGCTAATGAGGAGCTTAGAGATAATGGTAGGATGACAAATGGGAATGAGGATATGGAGGTAGATATTACCACATCTGAGTTAGAAGCCAAACTCGAACAGTTTAATGGGACTAAATCGGGGGTCCCAGATAATCTTCATCCAAGAATATTAAAGGAACTGGCATATGAAATTGCAAGCCCATTAGCAAAAAATGTTAATGAATCAGTAAACTCAGGGGTTGTTCCGTATGACTGGAGAATTGCTAACATAGTTCCTAGCTTTAAGAAAGGGGAAAAAAGTGATCTGGGTAACTACAGGCCTGTTAGTTTGACATCTGTAGTATGCAAGGTCTCAGAAAATGTTTTGAAGGAGAAAGTAGTTAAGGACATTGAGGTCAATGGTAATTGGGACATAATACAACATGGCTTTACAAAAGGTAGAGCGTGCCAAACCAACCTGATCTCCTTCTTTGAGAAGGTCACAGATTTTTTAGACAAAGGAAACGCAGTGGATCTAATTTACCTCGATTTCAGTAAGGCATTTGATACGGTTCCACATGGGGAATTATTAGCTAAATTGGAAAAGATGAGGATCAATATGAAAATTGAAAGGTGGATAAGGAATTGGTTAAAGGGGAGACTACAACGGGTCGTACTGAAAGGTGAACTGTCAGGCTGGAGGGAGGTTATAGTGGAGTTCTTATATTATGGGAACAAGTAAATAACTTTTCCTTATTCACTTTCTTCACATCACTCATGATTTCATATACCTCTATCATATCCCCCAATAGTCTCCTCTTTTCCAAGCTGAAAAGTCCTAGCCTCTTTAATCTCTCCTCATATGGGACCCCTTCCAAACCTCTAATCATTTTAATTGCCCTTCTCTGAACCTTTTCTAATGCCAGTATATATTTTTTTGAGATGAGGAGACCACATCTGTACACAGTATTCAAGATGTGGGTGTACCATGGATTTATATAAGGGCAATAAGATATTCTCCGTCTTATTCTCTATCCCCTTTTTAATGATTCCTAACATCCTGTTTGCTTTTTTGACTGCCGCTGCACACTGCGTGGAAGTCTTCAGAGAACTATCCACGATGACTCCAAGATCTTTTTCCTGATTCGTTGTAGCTAAATTAGCCCCCATCATATTGTATGTATAGTTGGGGTTATTTTTCCCAATGTGCATTACTTTACGTTGTCCACATTAAATTTCATTTGCCATTTTGTTGCCCAATCACTTAGTTTTGGGAGATCTTTTTGAAGTTCTTCACAGTCTGCTTTGGTCTTAACTATCTTGAGCACTTTAGTATCATCTGCAAACTTTGCCACCTCACTTTTTACCCCTTTCTCCAGATCATTTATGAATAAGTTGAATAGCATTGGTCCTAGGACTGACCCTTGGGGAACACCACTAGTTACCCCTCTCCATTCTGAAAATTTACCATTTATTCCTACCCTTTGTTCCCTGTCTTTTAACCAGTTCTCAATCCATGAAAGGATCTTCCCTCTTATCCCATGACAACTTAATTTACATAAGACCCTTTGGTGAGGGACCTTGTCAAAGGCTTTCTGGAAATCTAAGTACACTATATCCACTGGATCCCCCTTGTCCACATGTTTGTTGACCCCTTCAAAGAACTCTAATAGATTAGTAAGACATGATTTCCCTTTACCTAAACTATGTTGACTTTTGCCCAACAATTTATGTTCTTCTATGTGTCTGACAATTTTATTCTTTACAATTGTTTCAACTAATTTGCCCGTTACTGACATTAGACTTACTGGTCTGTAATTGCCGGGATCACCAATAGTGCCCTTTTTAAATATTGGTGTTACATTAGCTATCTTCCAGTCATGGATACAGAAGCTGATTTAAAGGACAGGTTACAAACCATAATTAGTAGTTCCGCAATTTCACATCTGAGTTCTTTCAGAACTCTTGGGTCAATGCCATCTGGTCCCAGTGACTTATCAGTTAATTCCAAAACCTTCTCTAGTAACACCGCAATCTGTGACAATTCGTGAGATTTGTCAGCTACAAATGCTGGCTGAGGTTTGGGAATGGCTGGAAGGTGAAAAGAGACAAATTCCTATGACAAATAAGGCACAAATATTCAACAGCGAGGATGACTGACCACAGGAAGAAGCTACCAAGGAAAGTGGTGGATTCTCCGTCTCTTGATGTCATTTAATAAAGACTAGATGCCTTTCTGGAATGTGTTTACCCCAAAAGTAGCTATTGTGGTAGACAGGAGGCCTGTGATATGCAGGGGGTCAGATTAGATGCTCTAACTGTCTCTTCTGGCCATAAAGTCTACTCATTTCTGAGAAACCGAGTGTAGTATTGGGAGCAGCATCTGATGTTTTACTGTCTAGCCGGCTTGCTTCCTAGAATGAACACTCATTGAGTGAGGTGATCCACAGAGAGTAGCTCAAACCTCCAAAGTGTCTGGCCTGCGGCAGGACATTAGCACTGCAGGGGAGGGGTGTGTGTGGGAGTGACATCACAAAGGCCTTTTGCAGGACATCAGCCTATTGGTCAAAGGTGCTGGGGAGGTGGTGACCTCACAGAGAGATGCTGACATCAGCCAGGCAGGACAGGGGCGCAGGGCCAGGGAAACCTCAGAGTCCCCTGTAGCTTTGCTTCAGCAAGTCTCCTTCTCGAGGTCTCTCTTTGAGGACTGAGAGAGTATTAGGGGTCACGTACATGAGCGCCAGGAGGAACCTCTTTTGAGTTTTCTCCTTTCTTTTTCCTGATTTTACTAGAAAACAGACGTCCCTGTTTAGAAGGTAAGAGCCTCCGAGAGGTTTGGAACCTGTTCAGTCTGATGCATCTGGCGCCAGCTGAATTCTAGGCATGGAAAACACTAGCTTAAGGTGGCCGAATTTTATTCCCCACCTGGGATTTTGTCCCTTAGAATCACTGGGGACATTAGGGTTTGTCCTTTTTGTTTTACCTTTTCCTCCATCCCTCCCTCCTTTCTCTTCATCTCTTACTTCTTTTGTCCTTTCCTCTGTTCCCCTCCCACCACCAGGAGGACTCTGTGTGTGTGTCGTGGGGAGTGCTCTGCAATGGGAACAGGGACAATTCTCCAACTTTGGGCAGTCGAGAGCCTGGGTGAGATAAGGGGCGTTAAAGCCCTTTGTAAAGGAGAAAGGGGAGTTTCATGGTGTTGAGCACCAAGGAATTCTAAACTTTGCTAAAACATCTAGTCTGCAGAAACCAGAAATGGTTGGGGCCACGTTGTAACCATTGTCTTTTTTAAAGCCCATTGAGGGATGTGAGTCCCACCCTTTTAGGTATCTGGGGTGCTGGGAGAAGAGAAGAGGTGCCTGTCTCCATTTTATGGCCTCAACAAACTAAGTGCTGTGCCCCAGTTCTCGTCAGAGATCCCTGAAAAAGAACGTCTTCCCATCCATTAACATACCTGGAAAGATACTGGAACTCCTTATTAAACAATCAGTTTGTCAGCACCTACAGGACAATTTGGTTCTTAGGACTAGTGAGCATGGACTTGTCAAGAACAAATCATTCCAAACCAATCCTAGCTCCTACTTTGGCAGGGTTACGGGCCTAGTGGAGGTGGGTAAACAGTAGATGTGATCCATCTTGGTGTTAATAAGGACATTCTCACAAGCAAACTAGGGAGATGTGGTCTAGATGCAATTAGTATAATATGTGTGCACAGATGGTTGAAAGCCCGTACTCCAACAGCCCAGAACCAAACACTCCTCCTCCTGGGCAGTGCGCTCTGACCTCTAATGGTCAGATGCTGCTTAGCACTGTCAGAGCAGCTTTTGCTGGGGGATTCTCCCAGCACTTTCCAATAGTGGGAAAGTATGAAATCCCCATTTGACTGCTGGGGACAGAGCCTAGAGCGGGGAGCAACTTACCCAAAGTCCCACAGGTCAATAGGAAACCAGCAATGGAACCCAGGAGTCCTGACTCCCAGTTCCCTGCTCCAGTCACTCCAGCGGAGCACACTCCCTCTCAAAGCAGGGGGACCGGACATGAAGGCCTGGTTGTAATTGCCAGCTATGGGAGGGAGTGTGCAGCAGTGGTTAGTGAAGGGGCCTGGAAATAAGGACTGCTGGGTCCCATCCCTGGCTCTGACACTTGGTGTGACCCTGAGCCAGTAGCTTCCCCACCCCAGGCCTGTTTCCCATCAGTAGGGTTGGGGTAGCAGCCCCTACAGACCAGGGGGGTTGGGAGGCTCCAGGAAGGTGTGTAAAGTGCCGGGATGTCAGGATCCCGGAGGTGCTGTCACCCCCGCATTAGGCCAGTGTTCTGCACCCCCTGCTGCTGGCTGAGTTTCTCTGTCCCTTGGCAATAAGATAGACTCTTGTTTTCACAGCCAGTCGATCGCCCAGTGCTATCCCCCTGCCTGCTGGCTGGGCAGGGTAACTCCTCAGGTCACCACCACCCTCTCCAGCCTGCCTTGGCTTTGGGGAGTGAGGAGGAGGGCGAGGGACGATACTGAACATCCTCCATCCATCGCTCCGTCAGCAGAGCAAGTGAGTGGCATTAGGGTTCCCCGTTGGCGTCCCCTGTCTGTCTGGGGAGAGGCAGAAAGAGGGGGAACTAATCTCTCCCAAAGGAGATTGGATTTGCAAACCGCCCCCAGGAGCCCCTCGCTCTCAGACCGGGGAGGGGCTTCTCCAGAGCCGTCTCCAGTGTGTTTGGAAAGGTCCCAGCAATGGGGCTCCCAACGCTTCCCTTGTGGGAGACCGTTCCCCAGGCTGAGCGTCTCTGAGCTGGGCCAGACCCTGTGAGCTGCTGAGCATGGAAATCAATGGGAAAGGCGGGGGTCCTGGCCTTGCTCTGCCTCGGGACTTTGACCTGGGGAATGGTTTCCCAGGAGAAGTCCAGACTCCTGGGTTCTGTTCCTTCTCTAGCCTGGGGGGGAGTGTGGCCTGGGACGGCAGGAGGGAGCTGCTTGTCCAAAGTGACTGAGCCCAGTGATGGAAAAGGAGGAGACTCCCCGGGCATTGCAGCCCCAGAGGTGACGAGGGGGAACGCTGGGAGCAGATCATGCAATGAACTCCTGCCAGTGCGTGTAGATTGCATTACATGCACCCCTGTGGGGGGAGGAGGAGCTGCTCTGGCTGGGGCAGGGATGGGGAGGGACCAAACAGGCTGGTTAGTGAGAGGCTGCCTTGACCCCAGACTCACGCCCGCTCCCCGCTCGGTTCCAGGGTGGCCAGGCTCCTGAGGATGTTCAGGAAGAAGGCTCTGCAGGTGGCCCCAGAGCCTGAGGGAAGCAGCTGCCATCTTCCCCGGGAGCAGAGCGGCCCCTCCGTCCCCACTGGCGGGGAAGGAGCTCCCGGCCAGGCCAGGAGGTGGAAGTGCCCAGTCTTCTGGCGGAGAAAACCCGCTCCCAGCGCAGGCGCCGAGGTGGGAGAGGCCAGGTCGAAATGGAGCTGGGCCAGGCTGCGTCTGGGCAGGCAGGACCCAGCGCAGGAGGGGAGCCGGGCAGAGTGACTCTGGGCCATGTTGTGTGGGCAGCAGCAGCTCCAGGAGCCCAGCCCTGATTCCCAGCAGGAGGCATCGCCCGGCCCGGTCAGTGAGGACCTTCCAGCCTCCCCAGGGCAGGAGGTGGAGGATCCCTGTCCCACCACCAGCAGCTCGGCCCGCTTCCCATGGGACAGCAGCAGTGCCTGGGACTCGGGCAGCAGCGAGGCCGATGGGCGCCGCAGCTTTGTTCCAGGTGAGGAGTCAGGCTGGGCTCAGGGAGAGGTGAGGGCGGGGCTGTGAACACCCTGGGCCCAGGCCCTCAATCAGTGCTATGGGGGCGGATCCCCAGCCCAGGGGTCTGGCCTGAGCCACATGAACCCCACTGACACTAGATGCTGCCACTTTGGTCCTCGGTGCTCCAGTTGGGGGGAGGCACCTCCCAGGGAGTCCAGGACAGCGTGGGGGGGGTCTCTTTGCTATGGGCTCCTGCAGGAGTTGGGGGCTGAAGGCATCACTGAGACGGGGGAGTGTGGGGCCCGATCTGCCCTGGGTCCCGGAGGTGGGAAGGGGACACATTGCCCCAGCGTGCCCCTGTCCTTCCCCCGAGTGGCAGCAGGCGTCACCCTGTCCCCTTCTCTCCCTGGTGCAGGGACCGCCAGGGACTCAGGGGACGAGGAGGAGGAATGGGTGGACGTGGCCACAGAGGAGGCTGCTCTCAATAACAGCCGAGAGCAGCTCCAAGATGGAGAAAAGGTACAAACGTTCCCCAGCTGTGCTGGAACCGAGACTGTCCTGCCCCTTCCCAGCACCTGACCCCCTGCAGAGGGTCTTGTCCCTGATGATCCACCAGCCCTAATGGGGACCTTTCTCCTCCATGATCTGGGACCCCAGAGGTGGGGGTGTCTGTCACACACTAGCCGGGTCTCCTCCCCCCACAGGCACTGTCCCAGTTCCTGACCCTGCTTGTGGTGGAGTGGTGGGTGATTTGGACAATGGGCGGGTCCCCACTATCCCCCATTCAGGCCTGAGTCCTGCAGCTACTGTTTGGGGGCAGGGAGGTCTCTGGCTAACTGGCTCTCTCTCCCCTAACCCCACTCCTGGTGGGTGCAGGAGGAGGCCCAGCAGCTCGTGTTCCTGCACGCCATCCACCCCGCGTCTCGCTGCACAGCAGAGAGGGCAGGACACACTGGAGCCGCACTGCTGCAAGGCGGCTGTGGCGGAGAGGATTGTGGTGAGCGAGACACGGCGCCCAGAGGGAGGACAGAGACATGGGAGGGGCAGGGGTCTCCCCAGGCCAATGGATGGGGGATGGCTGGTGCTGGAGGGGCAGCTGAGGGCAGAGATTGCTGGGGCTGAAGACTGGGGAGAAGAGACGGGAGAAATTCGGAGAGTGGTCACTATTGGGCAGGAATCGGAGGAGTGGGGGGCAGGTGGGGGGATCCTGCTGGTTGTGTGGGGCCCTGGCTGTGTAATCTCCTCACTGGGAAGTGTCAGTGAGGCCCGAATCTCACACGCTCCTTTGGGTCTCACAGGAGCTCATTGAGGAGCTGCCTGATAACTCTCCACCCGGCGCCGTCCTCGCCAACTCCCTGATTGCTGTGGGCAACCTCAGGTACCGAGACCCGCCGGCCCGGTTCCCCTAACCCCAATGCTGCTCAGGCCCAGGGCTGGGAGTCACTGCCCCTCCCACTCCCAGGTCACCGCCCAAGGGTGGCTCCTCTGGCAGAGGTGCGGGGAAGGTTCACTCTCTCCTGGCTGGGCTGTTCTTTTCACTCCAGTAACATTGCAACGGCTTTGCAATGGGGAGAGGCTCACACCCAGGATCAGATACAGGAGGGGCAGCAGGGTGCAGGGAACAGGGGCTATTCCTGCCCTGCCACTGTCTGTGTGAGAAACCTTGGCCTTGTCATTCCCTGGCTCGGTGCCTCAGTTTCCCTTCTTGCCAGCCTGTGCCTATTTCCCTGCAGTTTCACCTGCGTGTTGGTGCCAGTCCCATCCCCGTACTGCACAGTCTAATACCGGCTCCTCTCTCTTGCCAGCACCATGACACCTGCCCTGGAGCCAGAGCTGGAGACCCACCTCCTCCGAGCTGCCCTGCACGCCGTCTTCACCCTGGGCATGGAGAAGGACACCGCCCAAGTGCAGGTAGATCATGCTAAAGTCATGGATTGAAGAGCCAGCTGTCATCCTGCCATGAGTCCTTGCTAATTGCCTGCAGTGGGATGTGAAGGAGAGAGGCCAGGATATGTGTTTGGGGGTCTCACCAGTGCTTCCCAGAGACCCCACTTCCCACCCTGTGGCAAGTTTAGCCCCAGTTTCCCTAATTCTGACCCATGGCTCTCCCTTGCTTTCAGGATCTGCCTAGGGTCTTGCCAGACCTCCTGGACGCCATGCTGGGGAACCTGCTGGTAGAGTCCCCAGACACCGACAGGCTCCAGTACATCTTGGAGGTGAGCCCGATGAGAGGGGTGGGGGCAATTTTACCTTCACTCTTAGATCCATTTTCCAGTCTGTCCTCCTAGCCGGGCCCCCAGTGGGCATCCTTGGTCAGGGCAGTCAGTGCAATGCTTCCTTTCCCCACAGCACATTAACTACTGGATCATGTCCAGGGTGCCGCGAGAGAGAGCCAGGGCCGTTAAGAGCAGCACGGCCCTGCTCAGATTCACCATCACCCTCCCTGAGTTTGACATAAGTGACCTCTGACTGTGCTCCAGGTTCATGCCTCCCTGTCATCCTGGAGCAGCTGGGGAAGCAAGTCCTCATGGAGGGCCCTGTCCACAGCCCTGTGCTCCAGGCTTCCTTGGGGGCAGAGGAAATTAAGGGTCTGGCTCTAGCTCCTATCCTCTCGCATCTCCTGCAGAGGGGCTGAGGGGAAGGAGAGTCCTGGCCCGGGGGGACTGGGAGCTAACAGGAAAATGCTGATGGAGTCCCCTCTCCCTCTCCCGTCCATTAGAACTCAGCGGAATTCCCCAGGATGGGTCACCACATGGCACAGCTGGCTCTGTCCGTCAGTGACCCAGCCAAGGACATCAGCCGGCAGGCCAGGGAGGGGCTTTACCGGCTCTACCAGCTGCTGCTGCACCAGAGGGGTAAGGAACCCAGCTGGGAAATGGCACCCGCTAGAAGAGTGAGACTGGGACCCCAGCCAATTTCTCCGAGACTGACCCCGGCTGGAGGATGAGTCTCTCTATCACTTTCTGTGTTCCACACCACGCCCTGCAATTCTGTTGGGCCAGGCACGCAGCGAGGACTCTGCCCACTGTGCAGCCACCAATGGGATTGGAAGGACACAAGCCCTGCAACCAGAAGGACAAATGTGTGTGTCTCTCTCTCCCTGTCACCTACTCCCTCCTGGGGGAAACCCAGCAGCTGATGGGGGAAAAGATGAGCAGCTGCATTAGCCTCAGGAGATTGGGGCGGGGCCCAGGCCTCATTCCCATCCTGTGGCCATTCGCTGGCCTGGCACAAGGAGCCTGGTGGGGAATGAAAGGGAGAGCAGGTGCTCCTGGGAAGGGAGATGAATTCACCTCCATGAGCAGGAGCGAGCCAGCTTGTCCCCGGAGCAGCTCCACCCAGCTCTTTAGCCAGGTTAATTAATGACCAGCTTTGCTTTATCCCAGACTTACGTTCTTAGGACAGGGTGCTATCGCTCTTGGGAAGGGCAGGAGAGTCCCCCAAGTGCCCTCTGCGAGACTCTCCTGTCCCACAGGGCCGCACCCAATTCCTAGTGGTCTGGTGTCTGTGTCACCCGAGCCACCACCCAGAGTTGCTCCCATAACTGGCAGCCTGGGAGGCCAAGGACTGACGGGTGATGGCGTCTGACCAGGCAGGGCTGAGGCACATGGGCAGGGGACGCTTGTCCTGCTGCTGGCAAGGCTGGACCCCTTCTGGAGAGAACAGGAGGATTCAGTCAGCAGTAGGGTTACCATGTCTAATAAATAAAAAAAGAGGACCCTCCACGGGCCCTGACCCCGCCCATTTCCCCACCCCCTAGCCCCGCCCCAACTCCGCCCCTTCCCCGCCCTAACTCAGCCCCCTCCTCCCTCCCACTCCCAGCTATGGGGAAAGGGCTGCCCCAGCGCTACCGGCTTCACGGTTTGCCGGGCAGCCCCCAGACTCTGCGCCCCCGACTGGCGCTTCCTCAGCGCAGCTGGAGCCCGGGAAGGGAAGTGTCTGGCTGGCGGCTGGGGGTCCGGAGGCAGGGGGGGCTGCCCGAAGCCGGTAGCGCTGGCTCGGGCAGCTCGGCTCTTAAAGTCTGAGAGGGGAGGAGCGGAGCAGATCAGAGCAGCCGCAGGAGGGGAAGTGCCCGGCCGGCATTTTCCCGGACATGTTTGGCTTTTCGGCAATTCCCCCCGGACGGGCGTTTGATTGCCGAAAAGCAGGACATGTCCGGGAAAAACCGGACGTATGGTAACCCTAGTCAGCAGGGGCTGCCGATCCGTCCCATTCACCAGGGCTGCCATCCTGCGGCTTCAGCATTAGTGGCTGGGGTGACTTGGGGAAAGGTCTCAACCTCCCCACATCCCACTTCACTGCTGCCAGAATCCCTCCTGCTCCCCCCGCTACAGTCCCCTCCCTACCCAACCTGGGTGGGGCTGGAGGACTGGGGTCTGAGAACTTGAGCTGTGGATTGGAGGTGGAACAGCTGTCAGGGGCACTGAGGGGGAAGTGGCAGGAGCTCCCCGTACAAGGAGGGGGGTTGCCACTGGAGGTCACTAGGAAGGACAACAAGACTCCATCCTGGGAATCAGGAGGGGGAATCCATCCCTCAGAGGTGGGCAGGGGCTGGGTGGAAATGCTGCTGATTCCAGGGGCCGTTAATCCCCCCTGATTCCTCGGAGGCGTCTGAGTCTCAGACAGGTTCTCGTTCCCTTGCAGCAGGACGACGACATGGCCAATGTGATGCGCCAGCTCCGTATCATGCGGCACTTGCGCCAGGTGCCCGAGGCGCTGCAGGGCCTGTGCCTCTGAGGCCACCAGCAACTCCCGCTCTCTGCTGCAGGTACTGCTCTGGCTCTCTGTAAATGGGGAGCTAGTGGAAGGGGAAATGGAGCCCCCTGGCACTCACAGAAACCCTCTCCCCTCTCTGTGGAGCAGGGTCCTTTCCTCTGCCCCCAAATTCCTTCATCTGGGACAGGAGCTCTTTCCCTCACACCCATTCCCCTCCCCCCTTTCCTTGATCTACCCCCATCCCATTCCCCCTGCGCCCAGGCAGAGCTCTGCCTGCCCCATATGGTGCAGAAAGGCCTGTGATATGCAGGGGGTCAGATTAGATGCTCTAACGGTCTCTTCTGCCCATAAAGTCTACTCATTTCTGAGAAACCGAGTGTAGCATTGGGAGCAGCCTCTGCTGTTTTACTGTCTAGCCGGCTTGCTTCCTAGAATGAACACTCATTGAGCGGGGTGATCCACAGAGAGTAGCTCTGTGACATACTGGTGGAGGGTCTGCAAGGTCCATGGCCACCCCAGCCACCTCCACCTTGCCTGCCTCATGGGGGTTTGTGTCAGAGGACACCTTCTCCTTCTCCTTTCTTTCTAACTTCTTAGGGCCCTGGCCCCTCGTTCAGCCACTCAGCAATTTCCTAAGCAGGCCGTGTCTTTTGATGTGGCCTGCTTCTCTGCCCCCAAAACAAAGAACTCTTGCTCCCATCTTGGTATTAGGCCACGCTTGTACACTTTCTCATGCCCTTCTCCCTGGGCTAACCTTCTCAGCACAGCCCAGGCATGCTCTCCTTCTCTGCTCTTTTTGTCCATGGGCATAGCAGACCCTGGGTTGATTTCCCTTTGCAGGATCTCTCACAGGTATTGCTGCTGCTGCATCTGTAGCTCCACCTGCACTTCCTTCTGCGTCTGTTGGTTTTCTAGGAGCTGCTGGAGAAACCCCTAGATCTGCTTTGGCTGCTTAGCCAGTCCCTGGAACTGAAGTGGGAAATCCAGCGACCAGCTTGGTCCCTTGATACACCTGCTTGGGGGAGGGATAGCTCAGTGGTTTGAGCATTGGCCTGCTACACGCGGGGTTGTGAGCTCAATCCTTGAGGGGGCCATTTAGGGATCAGGGCAAAAAATTGTCTGGGGATTGGTCCTGCTTTTAGCAGGGGATTGGACTAGATGACCTCCGGAGGTCCCTTCCAACCCTGATATTCTATGATTCCTTCAGCAACCAAGACTTCCCTCACGGATCACAGGGGGAACTCAATCCTGCCAACTATGCTAATCATAAATGAATCTACTCATCGTTAGGTGCCCCCTGGCGGCCAGGCATGGCATCACAGCCCTCTCGCTGGGCTAGCGTCCCCCATCCATGGTCGCTCCAGCACCACGGCAGTTTCTCTGCCTGGTAACTCCGGCCAGGTCACCACCTTTAGTCCACCCTTCTGCGGCCCAGCTTGCCTCACACTAAAAGTCCAAAGAGGTCTTTCCACAGACAGAAGTCCTTCTGCCATCGCTGGGGCACTTGCTCAGCCTGTAGCCCCCTTGCTGGGCTTGGGAACCCTCTCCAGGTGCGTGTACGCCGCCTCCTCTGAGGCCGGTAGGGGAACCCAGTCCCACCCTGACATTGATAGCAGCCCAGGGCCCTGGACCCAACAGCTAGGTCTGCACCTTTCTCTTTGCTGCACTTTTCCAACCTCTCTTCTCAAGTTCCCCTCCAGGCTTTCCTTGCTGCTCTGAACTTCCTACCTCGTTCTCAATCCTGTTGCTACCCCAGCTGGGCTGTATCACCACTGAAGTCTGGCTCTTTAGGGGGGCGGATATGGTGCCTCTCAGTTCGGGCTCATTCTGTAATCAGCTTTCTGTGAGTGCCAGGGGGCTCCATTTCCCCTTCCACTAGCTCCCAATTTACAGAGAGCGAGAGCAGTACCTGCAGCAGGGAGCGGGAGTTGCTGGTGGCCTCAGAGGCACAGGCCCTGCAGCGCCTCAGGAACCTGGCGCAAGTGCCGCATGATACGGAGCTGGTGCATCACATTGGCCGTGACGTCCTCCTGCTGCAAGGGAACGAGAACCTGTCTGAGACTCAGACGCCTCCGAGGAATCAGGGGGGATTAACGGCCCCTGGAACCAGCAGCATTTCCACCCAGCCCCTGCCCATCTCTGAGGGATGGATTCCCCCTCCTGACCCCCAGGATGGAGTCTTGTTGTCCTTCCTAGTGACCTCCAGTGGCAACCCCCCTCCTTGTACGGGGAGCTCCTGCCACTTCCCCCGTCAGTGCCCCTGACAGCTGTTCCACCTCCAATCCACAGCTCAAGTTCTCAGACCCCTCTCCTCCAGCCCCACCCAGGTTGGGTAGGGAGGGAACTGTAGCGGGGGGTCAGGAGGGATTCTGGCAGCAGTGAAGTGGGATGTGGGGAGGTTGAGACCTTTCCCCAAGTCACCCCAGCCACTAATGCTGAAGCCGCAGGATGGCAGCCCTGGTGAATGGGACGGATCGGCAGCCCCTGCTGACTGAATCCTCCTGTTCTCTCCAGCAGGGCCGGCTTTAGGAAGGGCGGGGCCCAATTCGAACATTTTTGGCGGGGCCCCGGCAGGGATGACTAACAAAAAAAATAATGGGAAAAAAAGCCTTTAATTTCTTGCATGTATTATTTACTTTCCATAACTATATAAAAAATAAAATTATATATTCTGTACATTGCATCATATATGCTGTTGATCGGTTATTAATGAGCTCCATTTCACGTGTCTGGGTCGCCGCCACTCCCTGGGGGTGTGCTAGGGTGACCAGATGTCCTGATTTTATAGGGACAGTCCCGATTTTTGGGTCTTTTTCTTATAGGATCCTATTATCCCCCACCCCCTGTCCCGATTTTTCACACTTGCTGTCTGGTCACCCTAGTGGTGTGCACATGTGTGGGTCCCAGCTGCTCCCTGCCCCCCTCATTGAAGCAGGTGTGCAGGGTGACTGCCCTGGGAACTGCAGGGCACCAGTGGACATGGGGCTGGCTGGAGGCAGGGCAGGGGCTCACTGGAGGTAGGGTCTGGCTGCAGGCAGGGCAAGGGGTGCGGGGCTGGCTGGAGACAGGGGTGTGTGGGGCTGGCTGGCTTTGGGCAGGGCCGCAGGGGGGTGCGGCAGGGGTTGGCTGGAGACAGGGCAGGGGGTGCGGCAGAGGCTGGCTGTGGGCAGGGGGTGCAGGGCTGGCTGCAGGCAGGGCAGGGGGGCAGGGCTGGTGCGGGCAGAACAGGGGTGGCGGGGCTGGAGGTAGGGCAGGGGTGCAGCAGGGGCTGGCTGCGGACAGGGGGTGCAGGGCTGGCTGGAGACAGGGCTGGCTGCCTGCAGGGCAGGGGGTGTGGGCTGGTGCGGGGACGGGGTGCAGCAGAGGCAGCTTTAAATAGCCCCCGAGCCCCCCGCTATCCCAGGGCTCTGGGGGCTATTTAAAGGGCCCAGGGCTCCCCTGCTTCTACCGCCCCGGCCCTTTAAATAGCCGCAGGAGCCCTGGGGAAGCAGCGGGGCTCCAGTGGCTATTTAAAGGGCCGGGGCGGTAGAGGCAGCGGGAGTCCCGGACTTTTTAAATAGCCCCCAGAGCCCCACAGCCCTACCCCAGGGCTCCAGCAGTGGGGGTCTGGTGGCAATTTAAAGGGCCTGGGGCTCCGGCCCCTGCTGGGAGCCCTAGGTCCTTTAAATTGCCCCCTGGGGAAGCCGGACCACCCTGGTACAGCCACAGAGCCGCAGGGAGGGGAACCCTGAGGTGTGGGGGCTGGGTGGGTACTGGGAGTTCCTCCTGAAGGGACGGGGGTTGGCCAAGGTCACTCAGCCCCGGGGTGTGGGAGGGGGACAGGCTGAGGGCACTCAGAGCCCCAGGAAGTGGGGGGGGGCGCTGAGGGGAGGGACTGGCCAGGGGCACTCAGAGCTCGGGGGAGGGGCTGTCCGGGGGGAGGGCACTCACAGCCCCAGGAGGTGTGGGGGGAGGAGCACACAGGATTTCAGGAATTCCCTGGCAGTGAAGAGCTGCTGGCGGCAGGGAGGAGCCAGCCGTGACAATCCCCACTTGGGATCCCTGGCTGGGCTAGAGGGTATGGGGGCCCGTGGCCAAGCTGCAGCGGAAGGTGACCTGAAGAAAATGCCTCGGCCTCCAGCTAGGAAGGGCCTGGGCCAGACAATGACCCACCACGCAGTGTCCCAGCTCCCTGCCCCACACCTGTGGGCCACGGCCCCTCCTCTGTAGGGAGGTTGGCATGTACCTTAGTGCTGCTTCCTCCATCCCCAAAGGCCTCTCCCAGCCAGTCTCTGGCAACCCCTGCCGTTCAGTATGCACATTACCCTGCTGTGACATACCGGGGGGAGGGGGAACCCCTCGGGGTTGGGGGGGCTGTCACACAGCTGGGCAATTTTACCCGGCTGGGCAGGAGTGACTGTCTCTCTGGAGCTGGGGTCTCAGCCAAGGTGTCTCTCTGCCCTTCCCCCCAGTAGCGCCCCACATTGAGTTCCAGCCCCACATTCACACCCACAAGTGCTGGTGGGTTCCAATCCCAGCTGAACACGCCCACCCGGCCCTAGTGCAGAGCAGAAGGGCCCAGCGCTTCCCCACAGACCCTCTGGCTCTCCGAGCCCGCTCTTACCCATCACCGCAGCACGTCTGGCCCATGCTGAACGCTGCTGCTCTGTGCAGAGAGGCTGGCACTTCTCGCTTCTGCCGTACGAGGGGCAGGTGCTGCTACCGACTGCTCCCCCTAACCCCCGCCCTGCTGCGTTCTGGGGATGCTGCTCTGTTGTGGAGCTCTCAGGTGTCTTGAACTGGAATTTGTTTGGAGAGAAACTGCTAAGGAGCCTTATCAGCCCCGAGCAGAGAGTACCTGGGAGCCTGCCTGGGTCGGGCGGGTCTGGTACAGCCTCCCGCCAGATAAGGCTCTTCCCTGGACCTGCCACCCATTGGAATCTGGAACGATTCCCTCCGAGGTAACACCCGGGGCAGCCAGGGCAGGGCAGGGCACGGCCTGCTCCCCGGGAGCGTTAGGGCTTTCAGGAGTCAGAGGTGCCAGCGGAGCAGGTTGTACGTTAAAGCAGCAAAGGCAGTTGGGGGGCAGAGGAATTGGGTGCTTTGCCATTGCACTTGATCAGCTCAATTTGAAAATTCTTTCAAAGGAAATCCAGATGTATACATCTGACTGGGGTACATGTACACACATACACACGCACACTCACATGTGCACACACTCATGTGCACATACACGTACACGCATACATACACACATGTACACATACACATATGTACAGATGTACACATACACGCACACACGCTGTCCCTGGAGCGCCCCAGGATGCGACTGACGGGGTGGCTGGCTATTATGGAGGCAGAAGGGGGTTGGGAGAAAATAATCAAGAAGAACTTTTGCTGAAAATGCAAACCTAAGCTGGAAATCTGTGCAGGGCTGGGTCAGCGAAAATGATCTTTTGAGCTGTTCTTATTAACCGTGGTCCTGTACTTCCTGGTTTGCGTCGGACCCAGGCAGGAGACTGGGCTGCTCTGAGCTGTAGAAGCCATTGGAATGAGCCAGGTCGGAATGAGCCAGGCCCTCAGAGCCTTCTGTCACCAATCGCCCCAGCAGTCACTGATCCACACCAAACCACGTCCTTCCAGTCAGGCAGTTTCATATGCACACGTCAAACCCTTGGTTTGCCACTCAGACACCACGGTGATGGGCACAGTAAGGACCGAGAGACGCTAAACAGGCAGACAGACAAGGAAATAGTGGCCCTGCCTACAGGTGTGTGTGTGGTGCAAACGGATGAACACCAGTTGCTGGCTGAAGGCACAACCTTAATTCCTGCATCTCCTGTCTGTCAGCTATCGTTCGCTTGGCAGCCTGAGCTCCGATTTCTAACGCAGCGTTTTGCTCTGGCCTATTGTGGTTCTCATGTCCGGGGGCGCCTTGGCCCCTGGTATCAGGAGCGGTGCTAAGGAGGCTGCTTTTCAAAGGTCCTTAAGTAGGGTTGCCAACTTTCTACTTGCACAAAACCAAACGCCCTTGACCCAACCCCTTTCATTCCCTTCCCCAAGGCCCCACCCTCACTCACTCCAGCCCAGCCCACCTCTCTCAGTCGTTCGCTCTCACACCCTCACTCACTTTCACTGGGTTGGAGCTGGGGGTTGGAGTGCAGGGAGGGGTGAGGGCTCCGGTGGGGATGCGGGCTCTGGGATTGGGCTGGAGATTAGGGGGTTGGGGTGCCAGAGGGGGATCCGGGCTGGGACAGAGGGTTGGGGTGCGGACTCTGGGAGGGAGTTTGGGTGCGGGAGGGGGCTCAGGGCTGGGGTAGGGGATTGGGGTGGGGGTGTGGGGTCTGGGAGGGATTAGGGTACAGCAGGGGGTTCCGACCTGGGGCAGGGGGTTGGGGTGCCGGGTGTGAGGTCTGGGAGGGAATTTGGGTGTGGGAGGGGGTTCCGACCTGGGGCAGGGTTTCTGGGTGCGAGCTCCGGCCAGGCGGCGCTTACCTCAGCCAGCTCTTGGTCAATGGCACACCGGTGCTAATGCAGGCTCCTGACCCCTGGTCTCCCTCCGCTGGCAGGCTCTGAGCAAGGCCTGCCCAGAGAACATGGATGACGAGCTCTCGATCCTGCTGACAGCACCCCCCAGCACAGACAAACTCCAGCACATCTTGGAGGTGAGCAGAATGGGGAGGGGCCGCAGGGGTTTTACCTTAGCCCTGGGGACTCCTAGAAAGAAGAGACTGGAAAATCCATATTTCTATTGGATCCTTCCGAGTATGCATTGGTGATATAAACTCACTGGGTGACCTTGGGGTAACTCACTTCCCCCTTACGGCATCAGTCTTCTCCACTATCAAATCTACACTGGGGAAGAAGGACAGAAGCCCCGACAATCACCTTCACCTCTGGGTGTCTGGTCCTGGGAGCCGAAACCAACTGGACTATCTGCCCCATCTCCTAAACTGCCCTGTCTTTCCCTCCTAGGGCCTTGTCCTTAGTGCTCAGCCTGGCCCCTTCCCAGCTTGTCCCTGACCTTTAAAGGACGCTCCAAGCCCCTCCCATGCCTGCTTCCCTTGGGGTCTCTCTCCTGGCTGAGTACAGGCTGCCCTTCTATCTCTCAGCAGGCCTGGTGTGACAATGCGGTTCTGGCGGAACCCAATTGAGAGTGCCAACTCAGGACAAATTGCTCAAATAGGGCAGTTACAGCCCAAGGCTGGGGGTTTTTCCACCTCTAAGGCAAACCAAACCAGCCAGACTAAGAGGACTTCGGTCTCACCCCATTGGCTAACCGCAAGTCTCACAAGCAATCTCCTTAGACACTCCAGTTTCCCAGTATTACCACCAGTGCCACTCGTTATGGGGACAAATGGTTATGAAAACCAATACCCCAGTAAAAGAAAAAGGTTCTCCTGATCCCAAAGGACCAAGCCCCAAACCCAGGTCAATATACAAATCACATCTTACCCACAAATCACGCTGTTGCCAATCCTTCAGAATCTAAAATCTAAAGGTTTATTCATAAAAGGAAAAAGATAGAGATGAGCGTTAGAATTGGTTAAATGGAATCAATTACATACAGTAATGGCAAAGTTCTTGGTTCAGGCTTGCAGCAGCAATGGAATAAACTGCAGGTTCAAATCAAGTCTCTGGAATACATCCCCCGCTGGGATGGGTCCTCAGTCCTTTGTTCAAAGCTTCAGCTTGTAGCAAAGTTCCTCCAGAGGTATGAAGCAGGATTGAAGACAAGATGGAGATGAGGCATCAGCCTTATATAGTCTTTTCCAGGTGTAAGAACACCTCTTTGTTCTTACTGTGGAAAATTACAGCAAAATGGAGTCTGGAGTCACATGGGCAAGTTCCTGCATACTTTGCTGAGTCTCAAGGCATATTTGCCTTCTCTCAATGGGTCCATTGTATAGCTGATGGTCCTTAATGGGCCATCAAGCAGGCTCGGCAGAGCTAACACCAGTTTGTCTGGGATGTCACCCAGCAGCATAGCATAAGTTTGAAATACAGACAGTATAGAGCCAATATTCATAACTTCAACTACAAAAGTAATACACACATATAGACAGCATAATCATAACCAGTAAACCATAATCTTGTCTTAGACACCCCATTTGACCCCCTTTATACAAGATTTGCGTGCCACTACAGGACCTCGGTTGCAACAATGATCTATATGGTCCCAGATTATATCAATAACGTCACACCTGGGTCCTAGTCACAGGCTGAGTCTTGTCACGTGACCCCCACACTTATTCCCTTCACCCTAGGGACCTGCATCACCTCGGCCAGGTGCAGTTGAGCTCCAACCCCTTTCCTGGCCATCTCACCCTGGGACAGGTTGAAACTGGTAACCTGTGGGTAACAGTAACTGGTTGCTCCCAAAGGTGCTGAAGACACAATGGAAGAGGAAATCCTTTGGCCTGGATTGAAATTATTCCGACTGAAAGTGAATGAGAGAAAATAGGTCCAGAGTTCTCTTCCTAGCAGCAGAAAATGTAGCGATTGATAGAGGTTCAGGTCAGAAAGGACCATTATGTGCATCTAGTCGCCCCTCCTGTACAACTCAGGGCTAGAATGTGACCACGTGGTTCCTTCAGCCAACCATAGCATGGGACTGAGTCAGAGCACGTCTTTTGGAACGACATCCATATGTAGGAGAGCCAGCTGGCTACCAGAAAATCTCTCTTCTGCAGTGACGTGGGGTTAAGGGACACGGGGGAAAAGACATGGCGGCTGTGACTAAACTTAGAGCAGCAAGGCCAGGAAAACCAGGGTTAGGTCCCAGGCCTGGCTATCAGATCTGCTGTTTTCTATTCCTGGCTTTGGGACCATGAGCGAGTCTCTGCACCGCTGGGTGCCTCAGTTTCCCCAGCTATCAAATGGAGCTAATCAAGGTTTTGTTTCTTCTCCCCATTTTACAGGGTGGGAAACCGAGACACAGTTGGGACCTGTCTACACTACAGGTCTGTCGTGCGTTTGTAATCTGCTGACCCCCACATGTTGTTCAGAGCCTATGGACAACACAGCTCCTAAAGGTACGTTTGTTCTGTGCTTATCCCCTCTGTACCAGCAGGGCTGGACAGCATTTCTCACTGTGATGTGGGGAGCAGGTCCTGGGTACTAAGGGTCTGAAGAAGCTCTCAAGGACTAATTTTTTAAAATAATTGTTATCAATGAATTGGGAGAAAACATACAATCACTGCGGATAAGATTGAGGGGTGACAAAATACAGGCAGAGTGGTAATTCCTGATGGGGAGAGGGCAGTGATACAGAGTGATCTGGCTCATTCGGCCAGCTGGACCCATTCAAAGAAAACAAGTTTGAGCAGAGCCCAATGCAAGGTCCTATACGTGGCAACAAGGCACGCCGGCCACACCTCCAGAATGGGGACGTGGATCCAGGAAAGCAGTGACTCTGAAAAGGATTTAGGGGCCAGAGTGGAGAAGCCACTCAACATGAGCTCCCAGTGTGATGCTGTGGTGAACAGGGCTAAAGCCATCATTAGACGTAGGAGCAGAGCCGTGAGTAGGATAGGGAGGTGACACAGCAGCAGTGAGACTGCTATTGGAATACTGCCTCCAGTCTTGGTGTCCTCCTTTGAAAAAGATGGTCCTAGAAATTGGAGCTGGGGCAGCAAAGAGCCATGAAATGTTCTGAGGGCTGGAGAAAAATGCCTTCTAGTGAGCTATGGAAAGAGCTCAACCTGTTTAGCTTATCAAAAGAAGATTGAAGGGGACTTCATTGAAGTGTTGAAGTGCCTTAATGGAGAGAAAATACTGGGTATTAAAGGGCTCTCTAGTCTAGCAGAGAAAGGCAGAACAAGACCCAATGGCTGGAAGGTGAAAAGAGACAAATTCCTATGACAGATAAGGCACAAATATTCAACAGCGAGGATGATTGACCACAGGAAGAAGCTACCAAGGAAAGTGGTGGATTCTCCATCTCTTGATGTCATTAATAAAGACTAGATGCCTTTCCGGAATGTGTTTGCCCCAAAAGTAGCTATTGTGGTAGACAGGAGGCCTGTGATATGCAGGGGGTCAGATTAGATGCTCTAACGGTCTCTGCTGCCCATAAAGTCTACTCATTTCTGAGAAACCGAGTGTAGCATTGGGAGCAGCTTGTGATGTTTTACTGTCTAACCGGCTTGCTTTCTAGAATGAACACTCATTGAGTGGGGTGATCCACAGGGAGTAGCTCAAACCTCCAAAGTGTCAGCCCTGTGGCAGGACATTAGCACTGCAGGGGAGGGGTGGGTGTGGCAGTGACATCACAAAGGCCTTTCATGTCCTATCATGTTTACTCAGATCAGATTAGGACATAATAGAATGGCTGAAATAGTCTATTTTATTTGTATTTTATTATGTTGCAATTGTTAAGAGCAGCAACTACTTAGCTCAGACTGAAACATCTCATCTAATTTTTGAGATCTAAGTGTCTCCTCTTTGTGTAGCTCAAACCTCCAAAGTGTCTGCCCTGTGGCAGGACATTAGCACTGCAGGGGAGGAGTGGGTGTGGCAGTGACATCACAAAGGCCTTTTGCAGGAACTCAGCCTATTGGTCAAAGGTGCTGGGGAGGTGGTGACCTCACAGAGAGATGCTGACATCAGCCAGGCAGGACAGGGGCGCAGGGCCAGGGAAACCTCAGAGTCCCCTGTAGCTTTGCTTCAGCAAGTCTCCTTCTCGAGGTCTCTCTTTGAGGACTGAGAGAGTATTAGGGGTCACGTACGTGAGCGCCAGGAGGAACCTCTTTTGAGTTTTCTCCTTTATTTTTCCTGATTTCACTAGAAAACTGACGTCCCTGTTTAGAAGGTAAGAGCCTCCGAGAGGTTTGGAACCTGTTCAGTCTGATGCATCTGGCGCCAGCTGAATTTTAGGCATGGAAAACACTAGCTTAAGGTGGCCGAATTTTATTCCCCACCTGGGATTTTGTCCCTTAAAATCACTGGGGACATTAGGGTTTGTCCTTTTTCTTTTACCTTTTCCTCCATCCCTCCATCCTTTCTCTTCATCTCTTACTTCTTTTGTCCTTTCCCCGTTCCCCTCCCACCACCAGGAGGGGGGGGGGGGTCTGTGTCGTAGGGGGTGCTCTACAACTCCCATTGTGGGAGGTCCACCGAAAAATGTGGCGTTGAAATAGTGCTCAGACAGTGATCCCCAGCGGTGACCTGGGCCATCCTTTGGGCTCTCTGGTGAGAACCCTCATCCTCCCGCCCCTCAGTCGCTACCCTGATTGGCTGAGCAGGGGGTTATTGACAGGGAGGAGACTCAGGTCCCTGTTGTTTTCTTTTAAGACCAAGTAAATAGTCATAACCAGTCATATGTTCAACAAATTTTGCTGCTTCTCTGCAGTTCATTATTTTCTCTACCATTCCAGTTCTCCTAAAATACTTGCTGAATAATTACTATGAACTCTTGCTGGTCTGGAACTCACTTGAGAACACTTTATTCAGGTCATTCAATGTCTGAAATTCAAGATCCGATGGTTAGTTTGAAAATCAGGGCTCTTGGGTCCTATTCCCAACTCTGCCACGGACTGGCTGTGTGACCTAAGACAAGTCAATTCTCCTTTCTCAGCCTTAGCTTCTCCCTCTTTCAAGTAGGGATAACAATCCGCTCCTACCTACCTCCCGACAGGTGGAGGATGGGGATCTATTGGAGAGTGTCACTAGGAGCAGTGCATAAGATGAGGTGTCCTATCATGTTTACTCAGATCAGATTAGGACATAATAGAATGGCTGAAATAGTCTATTTTATTTGTATTTTATTATGTTGCAATTGTTAAGAGCAGCAACTACTTAGCTCAGACTGAAACATCTTATCTAATTTTTGAGATCTAAGTGTCTCCTCTTTGTGTGCGACGAGACAAACACGTACTCCTGTTCTTTTTGTGACACAGAAGATGCTTTTGTTTTGCAACAAAATATTTTTGCAAAGAATTTTCATGCCACTTGATATGATTTCAAGAAACAAAGTGGTTTAGTTTGAATGGGATTTTCGGACAGAAACGGTTTCAATGAAATTTCCCCACCATCTCGATTTCTGGGCTCTATCCCTGTCTTTGGGGGGTTTGCTGTCTGTTAGAACAGGAGTCTGATTTGGATAGGGATAGAGACCTCTTTAATGTTTTTAATGAAGTAAATACTAATGGGAATTGTGTGATCATGGGAGACTTTAACTTCCCAGATATAGACTGGAGGACAAGTGCTAGTAATATAATAGGGCTCAGATTTTCCTAGATGTGATAGCTGATGGATTCCTTCACCAAGTAGTTGAAGAACCAACAAGAGGGGATGCCATTTTAGATTTGGTGTGGGTAGTGAGGATCTCTTAGAAGAAATGGTTGTAGGGGACAGCCTTGGTTTGAGCGATCATGAGCTAATTCAGTTTAAACTAAATGGAAGGGTAATGGAAGGGTAAGCAAAAATAGATCTGTGACTAGGGTTTTTGATTTCAAAAGGGCTAACTTTAAAAAATTAAGGAAATTAGATAGGGAAGTGGATTGGACTGAAGAACTTGTGGATCTAAAGGTGGAGAAGGCCTGGAATTACTTCAAGTCAAAGTTGCAGAAACTATCAGAAGCCTGCATCCCAAGAAAGGGGGGGAAATTCTTAGGCAGGAGTTGTAGACCAAGTTGGATGAGCAAGCATCTCAGAGAGATGATTAAGAAAAAGCAGAAATCCTACAAGGTGTGGAAGATGGGAGTGATCAGCAAGGAAAGCTACCTTACTGAGGTCAGAAAATGTAGGGACAAAGTGAGAAAGGCCGAAAGCCATGTAGAGTTGGACCTTGCAAAGGGAATTCAAACCAATAGTAAAAGGTGTGACAGGTTCTATAGCCATATAAATAAGAAAACAAAGAAAGAAGTGGGACCGCTAAACACTGAGGATGGAGTGGAGGTTAAGGATAATCTAGGCATGGCCCAATATCTAAACAAATACTTTGCCTCAGTCTTTAAGAGGCTAATGAGGAGCTTAGAGATAATGGTAGGATGACAAATGGGAATGAGGATATGGAGGTAGATATTACCACATCTGAGTTAGAAGCCAAACTCGAACAGTTTAGTGGGACTAAATCGGGGGTCCCAGATAATCTTCATCCAAGAATATTAAAGGAACTGGCATATGAAATTGCAAGCCCATTAGCAAAAAATGTTAATGAATCAGTAAACTCAGGGGTTGTTCCGTATGACTGGAGAATTGCTAACATAGTTCCTAGCTTTAAGAAAGGGGAAAAAAGTGATCTGGGTAACTACAGGCCTGTTAGTTTGACATCTGTAGTATGCAAGGTCTCAGAAAATGTTTTGAAGGAGAAAGTAGTTAAGGACATTGAGGTCAATGGTAATTGGGACATAATACAACATGGCTTTACAAAAGGTAGAGCGTGCCAAACCAACCTGATCTCCTTCTTTGAGAAGGTCACAGATTTTTTAGACAAAGGAAACGCAGTGGATCTAATTTACCTCGATTTCAGTAAGGCATTTGATACGGTTCCACATGGGGAATTATTAGCTAAATTGGAAAAGATGAGGATCAATATGAAAATTGAAAGGTGGATAAGGAATTGGTTAAAGGGGAGACTACAACGGGTCGTACTGAAAGGTGAACTGTCAGGCTGGAGGGAGGTTATAGTGGAGTTCTTATATTATGGGAACAAGTAAATAACTTTTCCTTATTCACTTTCTTCACATCACTCATGATTTCATATACCTCTATCATATCCCCCAATAGTCTCCTCTTTTCCAAGCTGAAAAGTCCTAGCCTCTTTAATCTCTCCTCATATGGGACCCCTTCCAAACCTCTAATCATTTTAATTGCCCTTCTCTGAACCTTTTCTAATGCCAGTATATATTTTTTTGAGATGAGGAGACCACATCTGTACACAGTATTCAAGATGTGGGTGTACCATGGATTTATATAAGGGCAATAAGATATTCTCCGTCTTATTCTCTATCCCCTTTTTAATGATTCCTAACATCCTGTTTGCTTTTTTGACTGCCGCTGCACACTGCGTGGAAGTCTTCAGAGAACTATCCACGATGACTCCAAGATCTTTTTCCTGATTCGTTGTAGCTAAATTAGCCCCCATCATATTGTATGTATAGTTGGGGTTATTTTTCCCAATGTGCATTACTTTACGTTGTCCACATTAAATTTCATTTGCCATTTTGTTGCCCAATCACTTAGTTTTGGGAGATCTTTTTGAAGTTCTTCACAGTCTGCTTTGGTCTTAACTATCTTGAGCACTTTAGTATCATCTGCAAACTTTGCCACCTCACTTTTTACCCCTTTCTCCAGATCATTTATGAATAAGTTGAATAGCATTGGTCCTAGGACTGACCCTTGGGGAACACCACTAGTTACCCCTCTCCATTCTGAAAATTTACCATTTATTCCTACCCTTTGTTCCCTGTCTTTTAACCAGTTCTCAATCCATGAAAGGATCTTCCCTCTTATCCCATGACAACTTAATTTACATAAGACCCTTTGGTGAGGGACCTTGTCAAAGGCTTTCTGGAAATCTAAGTACACTATATCCACTGGATCCCCCTTGTCCACATGTTTGTTGACCCCTTCAAAGAACTCTAATAGATTAGTAAGACATGATTTCCCTTTACCTAAACTATGTTGACTTTTGCCCAACAATTTATGTTCTTCTATGTGTCTGACAATTTTATTCTTTACAATTGTTTCAACTAATTTGCCCGTTACTGACATTAGACTTACTGGTCTGTAATTGCCGGGATCACCAATAGTGCCCTTTTTAAATATTGGTGTTACATTAGCTATCTTCCAGTCATGGATACAGAAGCTGATTTAAAGGACAGGTTACAAACCATAATTAGTAGTTCCGCAATTTCACATCTGAGTTCTTTCAGAACTCTTGGGTCAATGCCATCTGGTCCCAGTGACTTATCAGTTAATTCCAAAACCTTCTCTAGTAACACCGCAATCTGTGACAATTCGTGAGATTTGTCAGCTACAAATGCTGGCTGAGGTTTGGGAATGGCTGGAAGGTGAAAAGAGACAAATTCCTATGACAAATAAGGCACAAATATTCAACAGCGAGGATGACTGACCACAGGAAGAAGCTACCAAGGAAAGTGGTGGATTCTCCGTCTCTTGATGTCATTTAATAAAGACTAGATGCCTTTCTGGAATGTGTTTACCCCAAAAGTAGCTATTGTGGTAGACAGGAGGCCTGTGATATGCAGGGGGTCAGATTAGATGCTCTAACTGTCTCTTCTGGCCATAAAGTCTACTCATTTCTGAGAAACCGAGTGTAGTATTGGGAGCAGCATCTGATGTTTTACTGTCTAGCCGGCTTGCTTCCTAGAATGAACACTCATTGAGTGAGGTGATCCACAGAGAGTAGCTCAAACCTCCAAAGTGTCTGGCCTGCGGCAGGACATTAGCACTGCAGGGGAGGGGTGTGTGTGGGAGTGACATCACAAAGGCCTTTTGCAGGACATCAGCCTATTGGTCAAAGGTGCTGGGGAGGTGGTGACCTCACAGAGAGATGCTGACATCAGCCAGGCAGGACAGGGGCGCAGGGCCAGGGAAACCTCAGAGTCCCCTGTAGCTTTGCTTCAGCAAGTCTCCTTCTCGAGGTCTCTCTTTGAGGACTGAGAGAGTATTAGGGGTCACGTACATGAGCGCCAGGAGGAACCTCTTTTGAGTTTTCTCCTTTCTTTTTCCTGATTTTACTAGAAAACAGACGTCCCTGTTTAGAAGGTAAGAGCCTCCGAGAGGTTTGGAACCTGTTCAGTCTGATGCATCTGGCGCCAGCTGAATTCTAGGCATGGAAAACACTAGCTTAAGGTGGCCGAATTTTATTCCCCACCTGGGATTTTGTCCCTTAGAATCACTGGGGACATTAGGGTTTGTCCTTTTTGTTTTACCTTTTCCTCCATCCCTCCCTCCTTTCTCTTCATCTCTTACTTCTTTTGTCCTTTCTTCTGTTCCCCTCCCACCACCAGGAGGACTCTGTGTGTGTGTCGTGGGGAGTGCTCTGCAATGGGAACAGGGACAATTCTCCAACTTTGGGCAGTCGAGAGCCTGGGTGAGATAAGGGGCGTTAAAGCCCTTTGTAAAGGAGAAAGGGGAGTTTCATGGTGTTGAGCACCAAGGAATTCTAAACTTTGCTAAAACATCTAGTCTGCAGAAACCAGAAATGGTTGGGGCCACGTTGTAACCATTGTCTTTTTTAAAGCCCATTGAGGGATGTGAGTCCCACCCTTTTAGGTATCTGGGGTGCTGGGAGAAGAGAAGAGGTGCCTGTCTCCATTTTATGGCCTCAACAAACTAAGTGCTGTGCCCCAGTTCTCGTCAGAGATCCCTGAAAAAGAACGTCTTCCCATCCATTAACATACCTGGAAAGCTCCTTATTAAACAATCAGTTTGTCAGCACCTACAGGACAATTTGGTTCTTAGGACTAGTGAGCATGGACTTGTCAAGAACAAATCATTCCAAACCAATCCTAGCTCCTACTTTGGCAGGGTTACGGGCCTAGTGGAGGTGGGTAAACAGTAGATGTGATCCATCTTGGTGTTAATAAGGACATTCTCACAAGCAAACTAGGGAGATGTGGTCTAGATGCAATTAGTATAATATGTGTGCACAGATGGTTGAAAGCCCGTACTCCAACAGCCCAGAACCAAACACTCCTCCTCCTGGGCAGTGCGCTCTGACCTCTAATGGTCAGATGCTGCTTAGCACTGTCAGAGCAGCTTTTGCTGGGGGATTCTCCCAGCACTTTCCAATAGTGGGAAAGTATGAAATCCCCATTTGACTGCTGGGGACAGAGCCTAGAGCGGGGAGCAACTTACCCAAAGTCCCACAGGTCAATAGGAAACCAGCAATGGAACCCAGGAGTCCTGACTCCCAGTTCCCTGCTCCAGTCACTCCAGCGGAGCACACTCCCTCTCAAAGCAGGGGGACCGGACATGAAGGCCTGGTTGTAATTGCCAGCTATGGGAGGGAGTGTGCAGCAGTGGTTAGTGAAGGGGCCTGGAAATAAGGACTGCTGGGTCCCATCCCTGGCTCTGACACTTGGTGTGACCCTGAGCCAGTAGCTTCCCCACCCCAGGCCTGTTTCCCATCAGTAGGGTTGGGGTAGCAGCCCCTACAGACCAGGGGGGTTGGGAGGCTCCAGGAAGGTGTGTAAAGTGCCGGGATGTCAGGATCCCGGAGGTGCTGTCACCCCCGCATTAGGCCAGTGTTCTGCACCCCCTGCTGCTGGCTGAGTTTCTCTGTCCCTTGGCAATAAGATAGACTCTTGTTTTCACAGCCAGTCGATCGCCCAGTGCTATCCCCCTGCCTGCTGGCTGGGCAGGGTAACTCCTCAGGTCACCACCACCCTCTCCAGCCTGCCTTGGCTTTGGGGAGTGAGGAGGAGGGCGAGGGACGATACTGAACATCCTCCATCCATCGCTCCGTCAGCAGAGCAAGTGAGTGGCATTAGGGTTCCCCGTTGGCGTCCCCTGTCTGTCTGGGGAGAGGCAGAAAGAGGGGGAACTAATCTCTCCCAAAGGAGATTGGATTTGCAAACCGCCCCCAGGAGCCCCTCGCTCTCAGACCGGGGAGGGGCTTCTCCAGAGCCGTCTCCAGTGTGTTTGGAAAGGTCCCAGCAATGGGGCTCCCAACGCTTCCCTTGTGGGAGACGGTTCCCCAGGCTGAGCGTCTCTGAGCTGGGCCAGACCCTGTGAGCTGCTGAGCATGGAAATCAATGGGAAAGGCGGGGGTCCTGGCCTTGCTCTGCCTCGGGACTTTGACCTGGGGAATGGTTTCCCAGGAGAAGTCCAGACTCCTGGGTTCTGTTCCTTCTCTAGCCTGGGGGGGAGTGTGGCCTGGGACGGCAGGAGGGAGCTGCTTGTCCAAAGTGACTGAGCCCAGTGATGGAAAAGGAGGAGACTCCCCGGGCATTGCAGCCCCAGAGGTGACGAGGGGGAACGCTGGGAGCAGATCATGCAATGAACTCCTGCCAGTGCGTGTAGATTGCATTACATGCACCCCTGTGGGGGGAGGAGGAGCTGCTCTGGCTGGGGCAGGGATGGGGAGGGACCAAACAGGCTGGTTAGTGAGAGGCTGCCTTGACCCCAGACTCACGCCCGCTCCCCGCTCGGTTCCAGGGTGGCCAGGCTCCTGAGGATGTTCAGGAAGAAGGCTCTGCAGGTGGCCCCAGAGCCTGAGGGAAGCAGCTGCCATCTTCCCCGGGAGCAGAGCGGCCCCTCCGTCCCCACTGGCGGGGAAGGAGCTCCCGGCCAGGCCAGGAGGTGGAAGTGCCCAGTCTTCTGGCGGAGAAAACCCGCTCCCAGCGCAGGCGCCGAGGTGGGAGAGGCCAGGTCGAAATGGAGCTGGGCCAGGCTGCGTCTGGGCAGGCAGGACCCAGCGCAGGAGGGGAGCCGGGCAGAGTGACTCTGGGCCATGTTGTGTGGGCAGCAGCAGCCCCAGGAGCCCAGCCCTGATTCCCAGCAGGAGGCATCGCCCGGCCCGGTCAGTGAGGACCTTCCAGCCTCCCCAGGGCAGGAGGTGGAGGATCCCTGTCCCACCACCAGCAGCTCGGCCCGCTTCCCATGGGACAGCAGCAGTGCCTGGGACTCGGGCAGCAGCGAGGCCGATGGGCGCCGCAGCTTTGTTCCAGGTGAGGAGTCAGGCTGGGCTCAGGGAGAGGTGAGGGCGGGGCTGTGAACACCCTGGGCCCAGGCCCTCAATCAGTGCTATGGGGGCGGATCCCCAGCCCAGGGGTCTGGCCTGAGCCACATGAACCCCACTGACACTAGATGCTGCCACTTTGGTCCTCGGTGCTCCAGTTGGGGGGAGGCACCTCCCAGGGAGTCCAGGACAGCGTGGGGGGGGTCTCTTTGCTATGGGCTCCTGCAGGAGTTGGGGGCTGAAGGCATCACTGAGACGGGGGAGTGTGGGGCCCGATCTGCCCTGGGTCCCGGAGGTGGGAAGGGGACACATTGCCCCAGCGTGCCCCTGTCCTTCCCCCGAGTGGCAGCAGGCGTCACCCTGTCCCCTTCTCTCCCTGGTGCAGGGACCGCCAGGGACTCAGGGGACGAGGAGGAGGAATGGGTGGACGTGGCCACAGAGGAGGCTGCTCTCAATAACAGCCGAGAGCAGCTCCAAGACGGAGAAAAGGTACAAACGTTCCCCAGCTGTGCTGGAACCGAGACTGTCCTGCCCCTTCCCAGCACCTGACCCCCTGCAGAGGGTCTTGTCCCTGATGATCCACCAGCCCTAATGGGGACCTTTCTCCTCCATGATCTGGGACCCCAGAGGTGGGGGTGTCTGTCACACACTAGCCGGGTCTCCTCCCCCCACAGGCACTGTCCCAGTTCCTGACCCTGCTTGTGGTGGAGTGGTGGGTGATTTGGACAATGGGCGGGTCCCCACTATCCCCCATTCAGGCCTGAGTCCTGCAGCTACTGTTTGGGGGCAGGGAGGTCTCTGGCTAACTGGCTCTCTCTCCCCTAACCCCACTCCTGGTGGGTGCAGGAGGAGGCCCAGCAGCTCGTGTTCCTGCACGCCATCCACCCCGCGTCTCGCTGCACAGCAGAGAGGGCAGGACACACTGGAGCCGCACTGCTGCAAGGCGGCTGTGGCGGAGAGGATTGTGGTGAGCGAGACACGGCGCCCAGAGGGAGGACAGAGACATGGGAGGGGCAGGGGTCTCCCCAGGCCAATGGATGGGGGATGGCTGGTGCTGGAGGGGCAGCTGAGGGCAGAGATTGCTGGGGCTGAAGACTGGGGAGAAGAGACGGGAGAAATTCGGAGAGTGGTCACTATTGGGCAGGAATCGGAGGAGTGGGAGGCAGGTGGGGGGATCCTGCTGGTTGTGTGGGGCCCTGGCTGTGTAATCTCCTCACTGGGAAGTGTCAGTGAGGCCCGAATCTCACACGCTCCTTTGGGTCTCACAGGAGCTCATTGAGGAGCTGCCTGATAACTCTCCACCCGGCGCCGTCCTCGCCAACTCCCTGATTGCTGTGGGCAACCTCAGGTACCGAGACCCGCCGGCCCGGTTCCCCTAACCCCAATGCTGCTCAGGCCCAGGGCTGGGAGTCACTGCCCCTCCCACTCCCAGGTCACCGCCCAAGGGTGGCTCCTCTGGCAGAGGTGCGGGGAAGGTTCACTCTCTCCTGGCTGGGCTGTTCTTTTCACTCCAGTAACATTGCAACGGCTTTGCAATGGGGAGAGGCTCACACCCAGGATCAGATACAGGAGGGGCAGCAGGGTGCAGGGAACAGGGGCTATTCCTGCCCTGCCACTGTCTGTGTGAGAAACCTTGGCCTTGTCATTCCCTGGCTCGGTGCCTCAGTTTCCCTTCTTGCCAGCCTGTGCCTATTTCCCTGCAGTTTCACCTGCGTGTTGGTGCCAGTCCCATCCCCGTACTGCACAGTCTAATACCGGCTCCTCTCTCTTGCCAGCACCATGACACCTGCCCTGGAGCCAGAGCTGGAGACCCACCTCCTCCGAGCTGCCCTGCACGCCGTCTTCACCCTGGGCATGGAGAAGGACACCGCCCAAGTTCAGGTAGATCATGCTAAAGTCATGGATTGAAGAGCCAGCTGTCATCCTGCCATGAGTCCTTGCTAATTGCCTGCAGTGGGATGTGAAGGAGAGAGGCCAGGATATGTGTTTGGGGGTCTCACCAGTGCTTCCCAGAGACCCCACTTCCCATCCTGTGGCAAGTTTAGCCCCAGTTTCCCTAATTCTGACCCATGGCTCTCCCTTGCTTTCAGGATCTGCCTAGGGTCTTGCCAGACCTCCTGGACGCCATGCTGGGGAACCTGCTGGTAGAGTCCCCAGACACCGACAGGCTCCAGTACATCTTGGAGGTGAGCCCGATGAGAGGGGTGGGGGCAATTTTACCTTCACTCTTAGATCCATTTTCCAGTCTGTCCTCCTAGCCGGGCCCCCAGTGGGCATCCTTGGTCAGGGCAGTCAGTGCAATGCTTCCTTTCCCCACAGCACATTAACTACTGGATCATGTCCAGGGTGCCGCGAGAGAGAGCCAGGGCCGTTAAGAGCAGCACGGCCCTGCTCAGATTCACCATCACCCTCCCTGAGTTTGACGTAAGTGACCTCTGACCCCAGCTTCCTGACTCCAGGCGTAGGTGATCTGGCTCTGACGGGCTGTAGGATCTGCTGCTGCAGGGGCTGTGGGTTAGGAGTGTTCCTCTTGGGGAGGCAGAGGCAGAGCAGAGAGTGAGCCTGGCTTGAGTCAAGTTCTTCTTGTCCTAGTTAAGTGGTGACTCTGGGCTTTTAAGGGGACTGTGCTCCAGGTTCATGCCTCCCTTTCATCCTGGAGCAGCTGGGGAAGCAAGTCCTCATGGAGGGCCCTGTCCACAGCCCTGTACTCCAGGCTTCCTTGGGGGCAGAGGAAATTAAGGGTCTGGCTCTAGCTCCTATCCTCTAGCATCTCCTGCAGAGGGGCTGAGGGGAAGGAGAGTCCTGGCCCGGGGGGGACTAGGAACTAACAGGAAAATGCTGATGGAGTCCCCTCTCCCTCTCCCGTCCATTAGAACTCAGCGGAATTCCCCAGGATGGGTCACCACATGGCACAGCTGGCTCTGTCCGTCAGTGACCCAGCCAAGGACATCAGCCGGCAGGCCAGGGAGGGGCTTTACCGGCTCTACCAGCTGCTGCTGCACCAGAGGGGTAAGGAACCCAGCTGGGAAATGGCACCCGCTAGAAGAGTGAGACTGGGACCCCAGCCAATTTCTCCGAGACTGACCCCGGCTGGAGGATGAGTCTCTCTATCTCTTTCTGTGTTCCACACCACGCCCTGCAATTCTGTTGGGCCAGGCACGCAGCGAGGACTCTGCCCACTGTGCAGCCACCAATGGGATTGGAAGGACACAAGCCCTGCAACCAGAAGGACGAATGTGTGTGTCTCTCTCCCTGTCACCTACTCCCTCCTGGGGGAAACCCAGCAGCTGATGGGGGACAAGGTGAGCAGCTGCATTAGACTCAGGAGATTGGGGCGGGGCCCAGGCCTCATTCCCATCCTGTGGCCATTCGCTGGCCTGGCACAAGGAGCCTGGTGGGGAATGAAAGGGAGAGCAGGTGCTCCTGGGAAGGGAGATGAATTCACCTCCATGAGCAGGAGCGAGCCAGCTTGTCCCCGGAGCAGCTCCACCCAGCTCTTTAGCCAGGCTAATTAATGACAAGCTTTGCCTCATCCCAGACTTACGTTCTTAGGACAGGGTGCTATTGCTCTTGGGAAGGGCAGGAGAGTCCCCCAAGTGCCCTCTGCGAGACTCTCCTGTCCCACAGGGCCGCACCCAATTCCTAGTGGTCTGGTGTCTGTGTCACCCGAGCCACCACCCAGAGTTGCTCCCATCACTGGCAGCCTGGGAGGCCAAGGACTGACGGGTGATGGCGTCTGACCAGGCAGGGCTGAGGCACATGGGCAGGGGACGCTTGTCCTGCCGCTGGCAAGGCTGGACCCGTTCTGGAGAGAACAGGAGGATTCAGTCAGCAGTAGGGTTACCATGTCTAATAAATAAAAAAAGAGGACCCTCCACGGGCCCTGGCCCCGCCCATTTCCCCACCCCCTAGCCCCGCCCCAACTCCGCCCCTTCCCCGCCCTAACTCAGCCCCCTCCTCCCTCCCACTCCCAGCCATGGGGAAAGGGCTGCCCCAGCGCTACCGGATTCACGGTTTTCCGGGCAGCCCCCAGACCCTGTGCCCCCCGCCGGCGCTTCCCCAGTGCAGCTGGAGCCCGGGAAGGGAAGTGCCTGGCCCGTGGCTCGGGGTCCGGAGGCAGAGGGGCCTGCCCGAAGCCAGTAGCGCTGGCTCGGGCAGCTCGGCTCTTAAAGTCTGAGAGGGAAGGAGCGCAGCAGCTCAGCTGGAGCCCGGGAAGGGAAGTGCCTGGCCAGCGGCTGGGGGTCCGGAGGCAGGGGGGGCTGCCCGAAGCCGGTAGCGCTGGCTCGGGCAGCTTGGCTCTTAAAGTCTGAGAGGGGACGAGCGGAGCAGAGCAGCCGCGGGAGGGGAAGTGCCCGGCCGGCATTTTCCCGGACATGTTTGGCTTTTCGGCAATTCCCCCCGGACGGGCGTTTGATTGCCTAAAAGCAGGACATGTCCGGGAAAAAACGGACGTATGGTAACCCTAGTCAGCAGGGGCTGCCGATCCGTCCCATTCACCAGGGCTGCCATCCTGCGGCTTCAGCATTAGTGGCTGGGGTGACTTGGGGAAAGGTCTCAACCTCCCCACATCCCACTTCACTGCTGCCAGAATCCCTCCTGCCCCCCCGCTACAGTCCCCT